>NC_143579.1:207243349-207394753 GCF_048544385.1 Mastigoproctus giganteus
TTTTAGTGGCAAATGATGTAAGAAAGCAAGCTTATATAGCAATCATTATCCCACGTTACCTGTCTGCAACTCCCCCAATAATTTATGTAGATCCTTCTGAAATTTATTCAAACTACTGCTTCCATGGCACAAGTTGGAAATTTGCTTGTTTTAACAATTTTTAAAAGAAGAAATCAGTTCCTGGCCACAGGTCAAGGTCCAGCAGCAAGGAAACTGTTATTACATTACGTCAGTATATATAATATTTTTTAATATTATATATATATAATATTAAAAAAATATATATGTTATATATTTATTACAATAATATAATTATAAAAATTACATTTCATAATACAAATTATATATATATACAGTATGTAATTTTATTCTTTATATAGAGATACTAAGTAAACATTATAGATCACCACAAAATTAAAAAGATACTGTACACCTTTTTATAATGAAATAAACATATAAATTAAAAAATAATAATAAGTTTAAGTAACTTAAACCCAAATTACGTGGCACCCCTGGAACGTTGATACGGCACCACTGTTGAAAACCACTGCATTACATCATAATATAGGGAAGAGTCATTTAAACCAAAATTTACATTCAAGCCACGAAGAACATTTGTTCATGTTTCTTTATTTTAATTTGAATAGGACATTTTCTAGATTTCTCCATAATGTAATACTTATATCTGATAAAGTGAACACAGTTCCCTGACAACATCTCCACTTGTTGTCAGGGAACAGCTGGTGTTCACAAGTAAAGACATATTCTAATGAATTTGATAAGAGAACTAGTTCAATATTTGTAAAGCCCAGTTTGGATAAAATTCTCCCATTTCTGAAGTATGTTACCAGTCCTTTCAGATTCCAAAAAAAAAAAAAAAAAAAATAGCACTAGTTTAATAATGCCAAGCTTAATAAACACACCTATAGAAAATCATTTCTTTTTATAATTTAGAAACTATTTTGCTGTAATCTGACTGCAATTGGATTGAGATCTGATGACTGGAGAGGTGACTGCAGTAGGCTGACCATATTACAATGTCACAGCTCAAGCAAATTAAAGCCCGTACCTACAATGTTCACACCCTTTATGGCCAAATAAAGTTACATAAACCAGGTAATCTGATCTGCCCAATTGTTTCTTACAAAAAAAATTCGGCCTTTGCATCTTTAGCTACATTTGTTTATTCTATTCTGATTATGACAACCAAGAAACGGGATGTGCACTTCCATTTTTTTGAGCAAGTATCCCCAGGAGCTCACATCTGGTGAGCATGGGCTTGGCAAACCCAGGGTCCTCAGCTGGATATCACCTTCTTCTCTTTCTTGGTGATTCCTTTCTACTTCTCTCTCTCTCTCTCTCTCTCTCTCTCTCTCTCTCAGGGTAACTCAGGATTTTGGCTGGCGCAGCATAAGCCTCAGGCTTCCTTGCACCATAGGACTAATAATAATAATAATAATGAGTCTTTTAAATTGTAATAATTACAACCATGCAACAGCCATGTTCCATTCATATTATTTAAGTTTCTGATTCACACAACCATGCTCCTCCTTTAATTTTCATCACACTAAAACAGATTATATGAGGTGAGTACTGTAAATTAAGCTTTTTGCTATTTTAAAATTACGCATTCATGTTAGATTAAAATTCACATTAGAAATCAAGAAAGAAGAAACTAAATCTATCAATTTTCTTAATTTTACATTACAGATGGTAGGGGATAAACTAAATTTTAGTATTTATAGGAAACCCACCAATATGGGCATGTTATTACACTTCAGTAGCTATCACCCACATACATACAAAAAATTGGTCATGCTCAATCAATTTTTAAATGCTTTTAAATATTCAACGACATAGAGTTTGTTACAGTCAGAAATCGAGCAGCTAACAAAGAGATTCCTCAGTAGAGGTTATCCAATTACCTCTATCAATAAAGTTAAATTGATTGCCCAGGAAAAAGAGAACCAATAACAATCAAAAAACAAATATTGATAAAAAGCATTTTATTACAATCCCATATGTTGAAAATTGGTATAACAAACTGAATTATTTATGTAAGGGCACTGATATGAAAGTGATACTAGACCTACTAATAAATTACATACATTATTAAGGAAATGTTCAACTAATTCTTCCTTTCAACAAACACATGATCTTGTTTACAGCATTTCTTGTAAAGATTGTGACTCGGCTTATATCTGATCTACTTGGCGGGGGGGGGGGGTTGGATTTTCATGTAAAACAACATGAATCTTCGGTACATGTGGTTGAGAGCAAACGCTTCAGTGTTGGCATTTCATGCTGTGAATGAGAAACATTCTTTCACAATTCTTTCATTCTTTCATTTCACCTAGCATAATTATAGTAAGTTACTTATTGCCGAAACTCATAAAAAGGAAACTCTGTAGAAACTCGATTAACATTCGCAGACCTTTTTTGATATCAGATGATTGGTCCTATAAATGCATGCATGATGAAAACTAAATTTCCTTTTAAATACATACACATTGGCACATTTTTTAGTTTCATTTCATTCTGTAAACACAACATTGAAAAGTATTTGTTTAACTTAAGGAGGAAGAAATCTGTCTTCACGTATTTCATATTCGCTTTTTAATCTACAGTAAACCATCGATTTAATGGACCCCGATATAATGGATTTCGGATTTAACGGACCGGACAAATAATAATACAGTAATGTACATATTAATCTCGACAGTATTATTTTTTTTTAGGGTATACAAAACTTCAGTGTTATTATTAATTAAAAATTAATAATAATTACCTATTTCCATTATTGTTTTGGTAATTACCTACTTTTATTTTTATAATCAAATTCAGGAAATTGTTTTTTATTCTTTCTGAAAACGTCTTCAAATAGCTGTTTTCCCAGATGACTTGTGAGCTGAACGTGATTCGGGATACTGAACTGCAGGTCTACCGACTCTCTTTGTTTCGGTCTCAGTCTGCATCAAGCTATCATGTAGTCAGGTTGTATACAGAGTGTTTCTGTGATTTCTGAACTGTGACTTTATTTATTAAATAATTTTGCAATCCTTACAATTTAAAAAGGCATCAAGTGAAAGAGGAGTTAAAAGAAAACGTGTGAACTTAAATGTGGCACAGAAATCAGAGCTAATTGAGAAATTAGAACAAGGTGTCTCAGTAGCACGTGTTTGTGAAATTTACAGCATGAAAAAACAAACTTTCTGATATCCATAAATCAAAGGCCAAATTGCAACATTATTTTATATTGTACAGTACTCTATATTGTATTAAAGCTTTTTGCTGTCATACTGTCGGTATGGAACACCGATGTTATGAGATTAAAATGAATTTTATCAATTTTATCTTTATATTTTAATTGTTTTACGTAGATGGACTAGGAGATTTGGAGAAGAATCATTCCTATAAAGAGACCAAGATAATCCCTGTATTATTTATTAAAGGTTGCAAAATATAGGAGATATTGAGCATATAATAGCTCTTATTACACTGAAGTAGAAAGAATATCTAAAATTGTTTTCTTCATCCTTTTTCTTTCTATAATATAAATATTAAGGATGGAAAGGAAGATTGTGAGCTATGTTTAGTTTTGCAAAAAGATGAGAAATGTATTCGTCATCCCTTGTCCAAAATTCATAAGTTTCCAGAATCAGATACTTTGATTATAACTTTGAATGTAACTTTCACCTGTTGTTGTTTCACACTTTTTGTGAAATAAAATTTAAAAATTTATAAAATCTGAAGTGGAAGGTTAATTTAAAATTTAACCTTTAACTTGAGAAACATTTTTGAGGTCCCACTATATTTTGACATGCTAGCATCTAGAAACAGTGCATTCAAAGGGAACAGCAGAGTTGCCAGTCACGAATAGTCAAGTTTTAGTTATTTTATCCATAACTTCAGATGGCTATTTGTCTTTTAAATAGCTATCTGAAGCCAAAATGATGTGGCTAATGAAAAAGAGTGGGTTAATGAAGAAGTTATGAATACTAGTATTCATGACGTCTATCCTAGTATTCATTATTGGAGAAGTCATTCATACTAGGATAGAAACAAGTTTGGAGCAGTTTGGGGGAAAATTGGCCACCTTCTCCCTACTTGAAGAGATCCTATAAACTATAGACAAGATGCCATGTGCCTACCTAGACACCTGTTTTCACTGCGTAATAAAATCTCTATCTCATAGTATTGTAACTCCTAAGTCATTTTTGCCCTTTCTATTCCTTTCACCTTCCCTACATTATAAGTAACTCCCAGATTTTGGCTCCCATAGGTGCAAAACTTTACATAAAGAAGCATTGAACTTCAGTTATAATTGCTCTATTTGTCAGACCAATCTGCAGCTGATCCATTTTGAAACAACATTGCCTAGTCTTGGTTGTTAAATGTCCTTCCTATTTCAGATCATCAGTGTGGACCTTTTGTACTCCCTTGACAATGTCATAGAGAAGTTACAAACAGGAGTGGCCTAGCACTGATTTCTGAGGGACTTCATTTGTCCATTTTTGACTATTCATGACAGTGTAGTGGTTTCTCCACGTGTTAATCATTTGGAGAATTTTTAAAGTCTGTTCAGTTGAGGGAGTATGACTGTCCACTCACAAGTTATTTCAGGGTTTTTAAGCCTGCACAACATGCATATTGGTCCATGAACATACACTTATACAGCCATAATACACAATGGGACAAGATGGTCTAAGTTGCTAACATGCCTAAAACCCAACAACAATCATTTATGACTACCCTCTGTCTCCTATTTTCCAGCCAGTCCCATTCAAAAAAGAGAACTTACTGGTAATACCAAATGCTTCAGTTTATGTGATTTTCTTTCATGCAGAGTTGTAAGAAAAGCTTTACAAAGGTCATGGTAAGTAAAACAGTGAAGCCTTTGCTTGCATACAACTGTTTTATCACTTAATCTCACATATTGTGGATATATCTCATTACTGGTTTTTGCCTACTTACCCAATGATAAGACCACCAAAAAGGTTTAAACTGCAGTATGGGTAATGGCATATATTTCAAATAAATAGATATACTTCACCATAGAACAATGCATTTTATTTAGAGTAGTGCAATACAGAGGCTGTTATTTATTTGTTATTTGGTTTTTTTTAGGAGCATTAGCAACTAAGGCCATATTGCTCCGGGAATCCGGTGGTCATTCCCTGACCTTTCCGCATCCTCCGTATTTGGTGGTGATGGGCTCGAACCCCAGTCTAATCAAGAAGCGTGTGCTATGCACTGCTGCTCCTTCCCACCTGGCTATGGAGGCACCCAATACAGAGGCAACTTGTTGTGGAGACCCTTCACAAAATAAGACTGATACACTTAGTAGCAACCTAGTTTGCTCATTTGCTATGTATAAATTGAAGCTATACTTGTACACAAATTAATGTTTTAATAGATTCTCTATTCACTATTTTGTTTATGCATGTTAGTAAAACTAGACAATTTTTTTATAGATTTTACTAAACCATTTATAAAGCCTTTAAAGAGCAGTTCATCAGTCAGGCAAACTTTTAGTAATTCGTCTTCCCTGCAGTTGCAGATGCCTAAACCCAAGTATCCTGTAAGCACTCCAAATGCTTTAGTCATGTCACGGCCAAGTAGTTCACATCAGGTATGTATTATTTTGCTTTCTGAGTATTAAAAAAATAATACAACTCATTATTAATATTGCTTAAAAACTTTTCTGATATTTCATGAATACACCTGTCTAATGATATTGTATACTGTTATTCTGTAGATATGTTTTCTATAGAATTTAGTTATTGACATATTTAGGCAAAACTAAATTCAGCATTGTTATTAAGAACAGTGACTCTTAGCCTCTATGTGGTCCTTCAGTCTAGTCTTCTATGATTTATAACAGGGCTTTACCGGTTTTTTAAATGGCATGAGAGCTCTTTTTGAGGATTGTTTCACTGTCAAGAGTGATCATACTTTGAATTATGCAGGTCAGGCCCCTCAGTTTTGCTAGATGTGGGTTCGTGATTATGATTCATGGAAAAAGAGCATTTATTTTCAAACCCTATAGTGAGTCTTATAATAATACTCGTCCACAAAAGATTTGATAGAATTATATCAATTAATATCTCTAACTTTATACTTTGATTTTAATTTTGGACATAAGTACAGGGTTGTTAAAATTAAAGTATCCCTATGTAGAGGGCTCTGGAGCGAGTTCTAAGACTCGTACTGAAGAGAAATTTAGACAACAAGTACAATAAAGAATGCGCTTGCCATTTATTGGAAAAAAAAAATTTAGTTACAACGTTTGTCACTGTATGGTACGTAACTATCTTAGTTAGATTATGCAAATAACGTAAGTTATTTGCGTAATCTAACTAAGATAACTAATCTAACTAGATTATGCAAATAACGTAAGTTATTTGCATAATTGTAAGTTATTGCCACGGTGCGACTACTCAGCTCTACTGTAATGTATAAAAGCAAAGCAGTCTTTTCATAATCATATAGGCGCTTCCGTAGCCAGGTGGGAAGGAGCAACAGTGCGTAGCAGACACTTCTTGATTAGACCGGGGTTCGAGCCCATGACCACCAAATACGGAGGATGCGGAAAGGTCAGGGAATGACCACCGCATATTCCTGGAGCAATATGGCCTTAGTTGCTAATGCTCCTAAAAAAAAAAAAAAAAAAACATAAAAAAAAAAAACATTTTCAAAATCATACAGTAGATGTTTGCCTGCACTACATCAGCAATGCCAACAATGTTGCAGGAAAAGGTGCTATTAGTGAAACTGTCAGAACAGCAACAATGCAGCTGTGGCTATTAGAGAATTCTGGCGTCAGAAGTGCATAAGGCATGGATCTATGGCTGTTTGTGCTGTCCGCAAAATGATTGTAAAATTTGAAGCGACAGGACATCTTGGTGTTCAACCAGGTAGAGGTCGAAAATGAGTGGACTCCTCTCGTGTTGAAGATGTGGCTATGGCTGTCATGGATTTATCAAGTCAATCTCCATGTGGTAGCGCAAGTGTGCCAGCTGTTTCTCGTGAAGTGGACATGCCATATTCCACTGTAAGGCTAGTAATGCGTCAGGTGTTGCTGTACTATCCTTACAAGATGCACATGCTACAGCAGCTAAAGCATGGTGATGCAAATATTTTTTTCACATACCCACTTCAGTTTCTGGCTTGAATGACAGTGGATATCTTTTGGAGTGATGAAGCCCACTTCTGCTTAAATGGACAAGTGAATACACACAACTGTTGCATTTGGGCAACAGAAAACCCTCGAGTTATCCAAGAGGTCCCGTTGCATTCTCCAAAAGTGACAGTGTGGTGTGGATTTACGGCCACGTTGATGATTGGGCCATATTTTTTTTTGAACAGGTAACACCAACTGGACCCCGCACCTGTTCCGGCGTTGGACAGCAATATTATGAAATGCTGGCAAATTTTGAATACCAGAGTTGCAACAACATGGGTGTCTTCAGGATACCATATTCATGCAAGATGGTGCGCCACCCCCACATCCACTGTTGTGTCCAAAGATTGCTAAGGCAGCACCTTACAGAAGAACAGGTCATCAGCTGTTTATGCTGTTTCCAGATATCTTGGCCACCCCGATCACTGAACCTCACCCCATGCGACTTCTGGTGGCCCCGGGTGCCAAGCAATTGTAATCGAGCGTTTTCTCTGTGCTTAAAGTGTGATTATCCAAAACCGATTTGAGTTCTTTTAAGTTCATGCCCTTAAGAAATTTATTTATTTAATATCATCTACTGTTACAGAAGTACTTGTACAGAGCAAGAAAGAAAAGCTACCGTTCTTTATTTTTCATATTTCTTTTACTAACACTTACTACTTTATGCTTGGTCACACCGGGCGCTGCTCCTGCCTCCCCGTGGCAGGGCCGGAAATCTTGGCAGAAAAGCTAATCTGCCAAGGGCCAAAAAGAGCAATGGATCAAAATACCTTTCCGCCTCTAGAGCCGACAAGCTCTCGGCCAGAGTTAGACATTGACCATAACACGTCACAACCCAAGAGGTTGAAAACCACTTCCTCAGCAACAAATTGTCCTGCATTTCTTATAATGCACTCTCTTGCAGATCAGCCTCTCAGTAAACTCTCTCCATTCCTTATCCAGAAACACCTGGAAAGTCTGGCAGGATCTCCTAAGACAGTCAAGAGACTGCAATCAGGTGACCTTCTATTGGAAACAATGAGCTGTAAACATTCAGAGAAACTGCTAAAACTTATAAGCTTTGCTGGAATTCCAGTAAAGGTTTCTTCCCATGCAACCCTAAATACAACTAAGGGTGTTATATCCAGCTGGGATCTATTGAATGTCACGGAGGAGGAGATAACACAAGAGCTTCAAAATCAAATGTCATTGCTGTGAAAAGAATTATGGTTAAAAGAGAAAATACGCTCACACCTACAAGGAATATTATTCTAACCTTTAACACGCCAAATCTACCACCATCGATAAAAGCAGGCCACCTACTTTGCCGCATTAGACCATACATTCCTAACACATTAAGATGTTTTAAGTGCCAGAAGTATGGCCACCCTCAAACAGCGTGCAGAGGAAACCAAGTTTGTCCTAATTGTGGATCCTCTGACCACACCCAAAGTGACTGCTTGGCAAAAGAAATGACTTGCCCCAACTGTAAAGGAACCCATCCTGCCTACTCAAGGACATGTGACAGATGGAAAACTGAAAAGCAAATCGTTAAATATAAGATCAAAAATAAAGTAAGCTTTCAAGAAGCACTGAAATTAATTGCTCCCAGTATGAATAAACTTCTTCTACTAAACACCATATGCCAATGTTGCGCAAAAATATCAATCAGTGGCCACCCAAACTGATGTTACAGTCCCTTCAAACACCTCAATCTCTGACTGGGCTTGGACTGTTCTCTCTCAGCAACAGTCCAATTTCCTGAAACAATTGAACCAGGCAAGTAATACTGCACTTACAGTACCAGCTACATCTTCTCCTCCCCCAGTGATTGCTTCTACATCGAATAATCGAAGCTCAAATTTAAAAAAGAATATCCAAGAAACGTCTATGGATACAATTGACTCATCCAGACAATAAGACCCAATCCTAGAATTATATGTGGAAGAAGATATGGATACTGGTCAGCCATTCTCAAAAAAAGACAAACCAAAGCCTGAACACCATAAGCCAGCCACATTAAAGAAACACTCAGATACAGCTTATTCTACTAAACACCAGTAATGCCTTACATTCTACAATGGAATTGTAGAGGATATCGTAGCAACTTTAATGATATTCAAGTCTTAATTAACCACTACTCTCCAGTTGGTTTCTGTCTACAAGAAATCTACCTAACGTCTCAAATTTATACCAACATAAAGAACTTTTCTATCTATCGACAAGATCGTAATACTTCAAATGAGGTCCATGGGAGACGTGGCCATTTTGGTCAGTACAAAGATCCCGACCAAACAAATTGTTTTGCAAACTGAAATTGAAGTTATTGCCATACGGTTGATAGCCCAGATTGCATTAACACTAGTATCAGTCTATTTGTTATTTGGTTTTTTTTTTAGGAGCATTAGCAACTAAGGCCATATTGCTCCGGGATATGCGATGGTCATTCCTTGACCTTTCTGCATCCTCCGTATTTGGTGGTGACGGGCTCGAACCCCGGTCTAATCAAGAAGCATGTACTACGCACTGCTGCTCCTTCCCACCTGTCTACGGAGGCGCCGTATCAGTCTATCTCCCACCAAGTCGTACCTTCTCTTACCAAGATCTTGAAAATCTTCTAATGCAGTTACCTTCCCATCTGTCTGTCTCTTGCGAGATTTCAGTGACCATCATCCCTTATGGGGATCGACTAAATTAGATAGACATGGCCGACTAATTGAAACCTTTCTGGATAAGCAAAACCTTACTGTTCTTAATACTGGGCACCCGCTCACATACAATTACCAACTGGACAAACTTCTGCAATTGATCTATCAATATGCTCCCCGATTGTTTCCAATCATGGAATGGTCCACTCTGGATGATCCCATGGGAAGTGACCATTTTCCAATCGTTTGCAAGCTGCTCACTACCCAACTACCATTATCACAACCCTGTAGGAAATGGAAATTCTCTCAAGCCAACTGGTCAAATCTCAATCAGCTATCAGTCTGGATGAGAAATTTATACGAACACAGCCAATAGAAGAAGTCACAGATTATATCACGTCACACCTATTATCTGCAGCTAAATGTTCAATTCCATTGTCAAATTCTCCTTCCCGACGACACCATAATTATTGGTGGAATGAAGAATGCACAAAAACAAAAGTTAAAAAATAAAGCATGGAATTCTTTTCATAGATCTCCACAGTTATCTTATTAACTATAAGAAGCTAAGGGCAAAAGCATGTCTCACAAAAACAAGCCAAAAAGAATTCCTGGATTTAGTTTGCCTCTACTGTAAACAAAAACACTAATTCCAGGTTAATATGGAAGAAAATTAGTAAGATTTCCGGCAAATTTTCAACCACCCTTTCCCCAATTCTTTTGTGGAATGGACAAGAGCTCTCTGCTCCTGAGGACATTGCAAATGTCTTTTGGCACAACCTTTGCCCAAGTTTCGGCAGCATCAACTTACTCTGTGGATTTCCAGAAAATTAAGACCATGTTTGAACAGCGATCCATCAACTTTTGAACCTCTGTACTCCTTCCATATAATCAGCCACTTCAATATTCTAAACTACTTCATGCTATCAAAACAACATGCAATAGTGCCTCTGGGCCAGACGGAATATATTATATCATGTTACAACATCTTGAAGAAAAAAATTTTAAAATACTGCTGGTCTTCTATAACCTAATCTTTCTTGAAAACCTTTACCCCACCTCTTGGCACCATGCCATAGTTCTGGCCTTTTTGAAACCTGGAAAAGATCCTACCAATCTGTACAGTTACAGACCAATTTCTCTCTCCAGTTGCCTCGGCAAGTTACTTGAAAAAATAATCCATAATCAACTTGTTTGGATCATAGAAACGCAACATCTTCTGAGTAATAATCAGCATGGATTTTGCCAGAACAGGTCCTCCTTAGATCTCATGATCAAAGCTGAGTGTGCAATTCGTAATGTATTTGTAAAAAATGAACACCTTGTTATCTTATTACATAGAGAATCCCATAGACATAGAGAAGGCATTTGACACTACCTGGCATCGTGCCATTCTCAGTGACCTCCATGCTCTTGGTCTACGAGGCAACCTGCCTATATTCATCATGAACTTCCTCCAGAACCATTCGTTCCAAGTTTGATACCACAACTCGCTTTCTGTGACATTTTTATAGGAAGGAGTACCACAGAGGTCTGTACTGAGTGCAACCCTTTTTGCCCTTAGAATCGATTCCATCACAAAAGAACTTCCAAATACTGTTCAGACCTACCTTTATGCTGATGATCTCTCTATTTCTTGCCATTCTCAGAACATGAGATCCATTGAACAGCAATTACAGATATCCCTGAATAAAGTCCAAAGGTGGGCAGTGTGAAATGGCTATCATCTGTCACAGCAGAAAACCGTTGGAATTTACTTTTACAATCAACATAAATTGCAAACAGATCCTTAAATTTGGATGTCAAATTCTACCATTCCAGTGACTGACAAGCTCAGATTCTTGAGATTAATCCTTGACAGGAAGTTATATTTCTTTGAGCACATTAAATTTGTGCATACTACCTGCCTCAGAAAGCTGAATATACTAAAAGCTTTATCTGCCCTGTCTTGGGGAGCAGACTTTGCTGCTCCTATATAGAGCTTGTTGTTTGTTATTTGGTTTTTAGGAGCATTAGCAACTAAGGCCATATTGCTCCAGGATATGCGGTGGTCGTAGTAGTAGTAGTAGTAGTAGTAGTAGTAGTAGTAGTGGTGGCACATGATGCAAGAAAGCAAGTGTAGGAGCTTATGCAGCATCAGCCAAAAAAAAAAAAAAAAAAAATCATCACACCATTCCCTCCAAATGCCTGTCCAGTTCCTCCTTAAATTTATTTAACCTATCAACTTCCACAACGACAGATGGAAGTTTGTTCCAGCAATTAACCACCCGCTGGCTAAAGGCAAATTTCCGCGCATCTATTCTACATCTATCCTTTCTTAATTTGAACTTATGTCCCCGTAGGTTCGTAATCTGAACAAGTGGAAGGATCCCATCAGAATTCAGCGTGCTCAACCCATTCAAGGCCTTATAGACCTCAATCAGATCACCGCGCAGGTGCCTAGTCTCCAGCCACTGCAATTTGCAGAACTTAAGCCTCTCTTGGTAAGAGAATCCCTTCATTCCCCTCACCAATCGTGTTGCTCTTCTCTGTACACGCTCAAGCAAATCTACATCCTTCCTAAAATGAGGCCTCCAGACTTGTACGCAATACTCAAGGCGTGGCCTGACCATTGCCTTATACAGAGGGACAATCACCTCCTTTTCCCTGCTAGCAAAATTCCTATATATCATTGACAAAACCCCATGACCTGCCCTAGCAGCCTGTCTGCATTGCTCAGAAAACTTCATATCTGACTGCACAATTACTCCCAGGTCTTTTTCATTTTCTACCACCTTAAGTGTAGTACCACACAGTTGGTACGTTTCTCTGGGGTTACTTCTACCCATATGCAGTACTTTGCATTTGTCAAGGTTGAACTTCAGTTGCCACTTCTTAGCCCATCTGCCCAAATTATCTAGATCCTGTTGCAGTAGCACACTGCCATTACTGTCATTAACAACCCTGCCAACCTTTGTGTCATCTGCAAACTTCGACATTAAGCCTGATATACCTTCATCAATATCATTGATAAATACACAAAACAACAGTGGACCCAACACCGAACCCTGTGGGACTCCACTAATAACATTAGTCCACGAAGAGCAGCACCCATTGATTACCACCCTCTGTCTTCTCCCACTTAACCATCCTTTTATCCATTGTAGCAACTTACCCTTAATACCATTCTGCTCCAATTTGTACAGTAGTCTTCCATGCGCAACAGTGTCAAAAGCTTTCCTGAAATCCAAGTATATGATATCAAAATTATTTTTCGCATCCAGTTCCTTTGTGACCACATCATAATAACCAATCAAATTTGTCAGACAAGACTTTCCCTTAACAAACCCATGCTGTGTTTGAATTATTGCTGCAGTCTTGTCTAGATGATCCTGCAATGCATCTTTAACCAGTGACTCCATTATTTTACCCGGAACAGAAGTTAAACTAACTGGTCTGTAATTACTCGTGTCACCCTTCGATCCACCTTTGTGAATTGGGGACACATTTGCACATCTCCAGTCCGTGGGAACCTCCCCTGAGTCCAAGGATGCTCTCATAATTATGGCTAAGGGTTTGCTTAGTTGCTTTGCCGCCTCCTTTAAAATAACTGGATAGATCCCATCCACCCCAGGTGCCTTTCTTATGTTTAACTTCAACAATTTCTCCTCCACTTTGCTCTCAGTTATTACAAAATCATTAAGCACACTGCTACAATTTGATAACCTTCTTCCATTTTCAAACTGTAATAATTCCTCACGTGTGAATGTAGATGCAAAATACTCATTCAGTTTGTTTGCTATCTGAGCAGGATCATCAACAGTCGAACCATCGATGTCAAGTGGACCAATCATATTCATCCCCTTCCTTTTAGAGTTTATATAAGTAAAGAAATCCTTGCTGTTTTTCTTAGCATCCTTTGCCAAAGATTTCTCGTAATCCGCCTTCGCCTGCCGAACCTCCTTTGTGACCTGATTACAGACTAGCTTATATCTGCCACAGGCTTCTGCGTCACCTGATAATTTATATGCATCCCATGCATTTTTCTTCTCTGTCACGAGTCTCATTAGTTCATTTGATAACCATTTAGGCCTAAACCTTGAACGATATTTCTTAATCGGTATATAAAGTCTAGTAGCTTCCACGATTAATTCCTTGAATGCTTCCCACTTAGAATTTACTGTTGGTAACATCGTCAGTTGATCCCACTGTACAGAATTTAAAAACTGTCTGAGACCACTGTACTCCCCTTTACGGAAGCAAAAACCCTTTCCTTTACCCCTGACGGTAGTTACCTCTTTGAGTAAATCCCACTTCAGCACATTGTGATCACTGCCACCTAGTAGTTCCTTTATCTGCAAATTCTTAATACACGAATGATCACTGCTGATAACCAGATCAAGAGTGTTACTTTCTCTGGTTGCCTCTCGAACATGCTGCTGCAGAAAACAATCATCCAATAAATCCACAAAAGTCTGACTGGTGTGTGAGTGACCAACCCACAAGTTCCAGTCAATATCTGGGAAGTTAAAATCCCCCATTATAAGACATTCAGATTTACTGGCCCACTCTATTTCTCTGTACAATTGTTCATTGTACTCATTCAAGTCATTAGGCCTATAACACACTCCTACCCTTATTTTTCCTTTCGCAGTGCTTATCTCGCACCAAACTGACTCAACAGAGCACTGTTCATCTATATTAACTGGGTGCACTTCCTTTGATTTTATGTTTTTCTTAATTAACAGCATAACACCCCCTCCCTTTCTGTCCTGTCTATCCTTTCTGTACACATTGTACTCCCCAAATTCCAGTTCTGCATTCCTTATATCTTTGTGACACCACGTCTCTGCTATAACAATATCCGCCTTTGATGTCTTGACCAACACTTCAAATTCATCAAATTTATTTACTATACTTCTAGCATTGGTATACATGCAAGCATACATGCTCCTATGCCTATTCCTCGATACCCTAACACATCCCATATACCCAACTATTCCATGATGACTGCCATCCGTCCCTGAAACCCCCAACACCCCTCGCTCCAGGTCGCTTCTTATTCTAATAGAAGTTGTGCAAGAATCACCTTCACCTCTGCCTGCGGTTACTGTTAAACTATTAGTCTTTGTATCCCCCCAAACTAGCAGTTTTCCGACCCACCTAACACTGCCTCGATAGCATCAGCAAATATTCTTGCACCCTTTCTATTTAAGTGTATCCCATTCCTGTAGAAGCAATCTCTCCTGTTAACAAGTACATCCAGGCTGAAAAAAATTCTACCCCTTGAGCCTTGCACAATCCTTCCAGGGCCGAATTGATCGACAAGGCTCTCATCATGTACTCCCTCCTATCGTGTCTGGGCAGAATTGCAGACACTTTCAAATTCAACCCTATTTCACGGCTTTTTTTCAACAGTGACCTGTACTTGTTGAGTAATTCCGCCGGTCTCCTACTCTTAATATCATTAGTGCCAACGTGTACAACTATATCACCTTTTGTGCCCTTGAAAGATGATATCCGCTCTACAACGTCATCAACCTTTGCCCCTGGCAGACATACCCTGGTCCTGTTCCACCTATCCTTTTTACAAAGGATGTTCCCCGTTTCCCTGACAATAGAGTCACCAACAACTAATAGTTCCTGTGGGACCAGCGCATTCTGCCTTGGGGGTTGCCGCTGTGTTGCGTGATGACCAAGTGCAAGCTCTGGCGTTGATGTGGGCAGCTGAGAGCTTGATGGGCCCCTCAGTTTACTTCCTTCGAGGGCATCCACCCTGTCCTTCAAGCTCTCATATAGGCCATAAGAACGCTGAGTTGTTGCCTGATTTCGATACACTCCTTGCATCGCGCACACACAAAGACATCCCCCATGCAATATCATGTTCCGTTCCAGAGAGTTCGACAAACATTTCACAAGTTGGCCATTTCTTTAGGCTGTGATGCGTTGGAGAATTGCCCCCCTCAGTTCTCCCCCGAATCACAGCACTCCTGCCACTTTGTGCCCGTTGCTTTGCTGCTCTAGTTTGGGGCATGGTAGTTTAAATTAAAAAAAATCAATAAATTAAATGTCAGTAGTATTTGAATAGAAACTATTAAATAGAAACAGTGAAGCGTATTACTATATAATTATGCGTTAGAACTACCTAGCTACCTCAATTAAAAAATTTGAATTCCCTACCACTATATCCAAAAACAATGGCTACAAAAATGGAACGAAATAACGGTTTTACCTATCGTAAGTAAAATCCACAAAAACTCTTTATCTAAATTAAAAATAAAAAATAACCAGCGTAACTATAACTATATGACTACGTATTAAGTACAATATAAAATAACAATCATGTAAATAACAGGTAAACACTTATCGTTTTTGCAGAGCCTGTAACTGATAGCTGTAACTTTTAAGAGATTCAGCGCCCTCTCTGAATCTCGTTCCCTGACCTTTCCGCATCCTCCGTATTTGGTGGTCACGGGCTCGAACCCCAGTCTAATTAAGAAGCGTGTGCTATGCACTGCTGCTCCTGCCCACCTGGCTGTGGAGGCACCCCCTATATAGAGCATTGATCAGATCCTGTTTGGATTATGGTGCTCCAATCTATGATTCTGTCTAAAATAGTACACTCCGCTGGCTGGAACCTATACAGCATAGTGCTTTCAGGACATCTACCTGTAGTTTATATGTTGAAGATCATGAGCCCCTTCTTTGCAACGCTACTTCTTAAATATGCAGCCCGAATACAAAGCTGTTATCAGCATCCTATTGAGCCATACCTCTTTAATCCACCACTACAAAACCTCTATAGAAATAAACCCAGTAAAATAAGACCGACAGGCTTATGCCTTAAATCAGTATATATTGGCAGAAATGTGCTGCCAATATATACGCAGCGGCAGTATTTCCCTCTACTACCATTTTGGCTGTCCTTCCACCTGAGTATAGCAGCTTCTCTGCAGAACTTCATGCAATAAAATTAGCTTTAGACAACCTGAATCTCTACCCATCTCTAAAATATGTTGTATACACGGACTCTCTCAGCTCAATTACAGCAATGCAAAACTCCTCCTACAAGGCTTACCCTGTATTAAATCAAATCGGAAGAGTCCTATTACAAATTGAAGAATGTCATCAATCAGTGACCTTTTGCTGGATCCCAGCACATTCGGGGATAAAGAGGAATGAACTTGCTGATCAAACTGCTAAAAATCCATCAACTTTTGATTTTACCTCCGTTCCGGTTCCAGCCTCTGACTACAGTCACATCATACAAACAGCATATTTCGCGCAATGGAAAGAGCTATGGCACACTCAAACCAATAATAAACTCTATCAATTGAAACACGATCCAAAGCATTGGCACTCTAGAACCAAAACAGTGCGAAGAGAAGAAGTGGTTCTTGCACGGGCACGTATTGGACACACATATCTGACCCACCTCCATCTGCTCAGAGGCGAAGATCCTAGATCCTCCTCAGTGTCCATACTGTTCAGAAAATTTAACAGTCAAACATATTCTGATTGACTGCCTTCACTATTAACAGGACAGAACATCCGTCCTGTATTCCTTGAGAAATCTACGAGAACTAATGACATTACAACATATTATTGGAGATGATGCAAACATCAACGAGTTTTTCTCTTATCTGAAAATAATTGGACTATATGATAAATTCTAAAATATCTCTGTAAACACAACCAAGTTGTTATGCCTAAATTTTGTTTTTAGTTATGCTTAAATTATTTTTAGTTATGCTTAAATTGCATTCTCAGTAGACAGTGTCTGTTATCAGTAGTGATAGTAGATAACATCGATAACGATGTATTGATCAGTTTTTTCTCATTATTAAAAGTAGATTATTGGAGTTCGTGAGTGTTTTTGCAGTTGAAATTTACTTACGGGTACACCCTCCAGACTGCCTCAGTCTTAGGATGTTTATCCTCCCTTCCCGCTGTTTTAAAATTGGAAAACGATTTCTACAGAAGGTGCGTGTTACCAGTAGTGGCAGTAGAAGTTGTGTTCCTATTTTAAAATGGGAAGGGGATAAATAACACTAAGGCTGAGGCAGTCTGGAGGGTGTACCTGTAAATAAACTTCAGCCGTGAAAACACTCATGAACTCCAATAATCTGCTTTTAATAATGAGAAAAAACTAATCAATACATCATTATTGGCTTCTACTACCGATAACACACACCATCCATTTACCAAGAATGCAGGGAGAAATGCAGTAGCTAGAAACAAGTTTGTCCAGTAAGTTTCCTAAAGTTTGCTGTGGTTCTCGTGTTGGCTTTCTTTACTTTAGCCAAACAGTCACCTGTAATTACATCACTAATTTCATATGGCTCAGCCTCACTCGCACAGCCTCTTCTCAGCATGAAGGGTCTTTCATCAGTAAAGAACAATGCAATTATTGGCTTCTACTATCGATAACACACACACACACACATACAACATCCGTTTACCAAGAATGCAGGGAGAAATGCAGTAGCTGGAAACAAGTTTGTTCTGTAAGTTTCCCGGAGTTTGGTTCTCGTGTTGGCTTTCTTTACTTTAGCCAAACAGTCATCTGTAATTACAACATCACTAATTTCATATGGCTCAGCCTCACTCGCACAGCCTCTTCTCAGCACAATGGGTCTTTCATCAGTAAAGAACAATGCAAAGTACCTGTTCGACTCATCTGCAACTTCAGCTGGGTTGTCTACGACCTTCCCTCACCCAGTGCACAAGGGTCCGATCTGATTCGCTTTTTGTTTCCTTGTATTCACATACATAAAAAATTCCCTGTTCCCCATTCTTTGCTTTCTTAGCCAGTGCTTTCTCATATGCAGCCTTGGCCTCCCTGACCTTATTTGTGGTTCTATTACAGAACAACTTGTACTTATTGTAGGATTCAGTACTTTTCATCGCTCTGTAACTGTCCCATGCTATTTTTCTGCTCTGTTTAACCAGCCAGCTCTGCAGTCATCCATTTTGGCATCCTCCTCCTGCAATATTTTCTTAAAGGTATGTATGCGTTCATTGCTTCAATGATTTTTGCTTTAAAGGCGTTCCATAATTCAAATGTATTTGCCATCCTTCGGCAATCAGCCCAATTCACAGATGCCATATAGCACCTTAAACAGTCGAAGTTCCCTCTTCTGAAGTTAAAACAGGTGCCTTTAACTACTGCAACTTCTTTCTTCATTTTCCAGCTGGCAATTGCATGGTCACTTCCTGACAAAAAAAGTTAGGTAACATGGGCATTCGATTTTTAACTTAAATTAATTGAATTGTTTCTTTGCCACACATTACAGTTAAATAACAGTGAAACGTAAATACAGTTATCTTCTTATCAATGATTTACTAAACCCAGGGGCTCACATCTGGTGAGTATGGGCTTGGCATTCCCAGGGTCCTGAGCTGGATATCATCATATCCAGCTCTCTCTCTCTCTCTCAGGGTAATTCAGAAATTTTTTTTTTTTTGGCTGGTGCAGCATAAGCCTCAGGCTTCCTTGCACCGTATAGCCAATAATAATAATCGTTCCTGTACTTTAAGCCCTGTGATGTCATCTGATTTGTCGGTAATGATGAGGTCAAGCATATTCTCACCCCCAATGCTTTCTCTAATATGTTGGTATAAATTATAATCATCTTGTTTATTTAAAAAAGATTTTCTCCATGGTGAGTTTCCCTCCCATTTATTCCAATCAATCTCGTGCAGATTAAAGTCACCCATAAAAAGACATTCACACTTGCTTGCCCATTCTATATGCATGTAAAGACTCTGTTCATATTCTTCTGGTCTGTAGATTACTCCCATTCTCATTGTTTCTTTGTTTCCGACTAACTCACACCACACAGATTTTATGCTGGCAGGTGTAACTTCAGACTCAGCAAAAGATCTTTTTGCGCTCATCTGCTTTTGATAAGAAGCATGATACCTCCATCCCTTCTCTCTTCCCTGTCTTTCCTAAATACATTATACATACCATAGTGGAACTCGTCATCACCAATTGAAAGGTGGTATCACGTTTCTGTTAGCCCTATTATATCAGCATTAGTTGTCCTAAACCATGAATTCAAATTCAGCCATTTTGTTGACAACACTCCTGAAATTACTGTAGACACAGTTGAGACTAAGTATTCTTTTATAGTTTACTACCCTGACATGCCCTTTGAAGTTATTTAAGTTTGTGTACCAAGCTATACCTTCCATCTGCCCTCTTTTGAATGGTGTCCGGAAGCCTGAGAGATAGATTATGCAGTCACTACCTCAGATGTGAGAACAATATTCCATGGTAGTTCAGATTTGTACAGAGTGAGATCTGTTTAAAAAAAAATAAATGCCGAGAGGGAAAGAGAAAACCCAGTTTTTTTAGATTCAGATGAAGAAATATTTGTGATGTGCTTGTACCAAGAGAGACTACAAATCAGAGTAATTCCTAGTAGAGATATGTGATATTGTCAAAGATAAGCATAGGAGCAGAAGAATCCTTTTTGCAAGGTATAAGACAGGACTGAGTTTTAGAAGGATTCAAATTAATTAATTTATCTTTGTTCCACTGGAGATTTACCTGGAGATCAGCATTTAAGAAATTGGTAGTGGATATTTGAGAATTTGAAGCTGTTTGTTTAGGGCAAGGTTTCTCAAAACTGGAAGATGGAATGCAGTATGCTATTATCATCAACACAACTATGCATAGGATTTCCAGTTAACGGAAAAAACTCATTAATATACAAGAGATAAAGAGTGGCAGAAAGAACTGAAACTTGTGTAACACCAGAATTAGTAGAGAAGCTAGAAGACAGCAAGCCATCTACCACAGTGAGCGGTCAGAGAGAAAACTGGATGCCCAATTACAAAAAACAGTTGGCATAAGATGAAAGCTTATTTAGAAGACCTTTATGCCAAACTTGATTTAATGCTATCAACCGCCTTTTTGGGGTTTTGCCTGTGATGTCTGTACTGCTCAAGATATTCAATCGGTTAGGACAAAAATCCAAGCCCTCAGCAACCAGGGGTTTTTGATGACACCTGGTCGCTGCGGCAATGGATCGCATTGTGATTTTTAGGTCGAGCGGTCACTGGGTTTTGCCCAACCCCCGCATAGCCCTTTCTTTTATTTCTACTTGTGTGTTTTAAGGTATTGACAGAGAGAACGAGACATAACATAACCCATAACATTTATTAAGTAAAGAAAAACATGTACACAGAACTTGCATCCTATCTGGTTATTAATGTAAAATGTAAAACATATATTGCTTCCAGGTTTCAGCTCATAATGATAGCAAGAATTTAATTAAAGTTATAAGACTGTATAGTCAAGTATCTTCACAGTATTTTACAATTCTACCTTTTAGAAATATTCATTCCTTGACTTTGTTATCTACTAAACTACTATAAGTTGAAAAGCCTATGTTCACAAAGCACCTTCGTATTTTACATATTTTAGATAGTACAAACCAGAGCGGTAATGCTCAATACGTTCTACGTTGATATCAATGTTTGTAAAATAATAAGAGAAGTTTACCTCAATATAGTATGTAGAAAACTTCCATATCATACTCTCCAGAAATTAAAATGAAAAAATCGAAAATGTTACATTAGAGTAACAAATAATTAAAAAAATAATTAAAAATCAATTTAACACAAATTGAGTTTTATTGTGTTTTATTATTCGCTGTATGATTCTTTTCGCCTCAAAGGTGGTACTTGTGCATATGTCCGTTCTGATATTCCCTGTCAGAGACTTGGCAATTTGGAATCTCCTCTCTTTGATCTTCTCTGGCTTAAAATCTCTCTACCTCGTTGTGTCAAATTCATCTGTTGTCTCTACCGTTCTCCCAACTCCACTAATCACTTGGAGCTCTTTGATTTCCTCTCTTTGCAACTTGACTTTCTCCAGTCCAACTTTCCTAACAGTGAGGTAATTTTCCTTGGTGATTTTAATGTTCACAACTCCAGCTGGCTTCCGTTTTCTAGTCACACCGACCCAGCTGGTCGAGATGCTGAAGCTTTTGAAATTACTAATGATCTTGCACAGATTGTTCATTTACCTACAAAAAAACCGGACAATCCTAATCATACAGCCAATACGCTTGATCTTTTTCTCACAAACAACCCTTCTAAGTACATGGTCGAAGTGAGAGGTCCTTTAGGCACTTCAGATCACAACTTGGTGATTCTCTCTTCTCCAATGGAACCTTTATCTCATGGCTATTCAAAACCTCATGTTGTTTGGCATTACAAGAATGCAAAATGGGATGAACCTGCGAGACTTCTTTTCTTCTTTTCCTTGTTCGGATTACTGTTTCAAAAGTTCTAATGTCAACGTTTGCTCAGATCGTGTCAGTGAAATTATTCTTGCAGGAATGGAATCCTTTATCCCACACTCCACTTTAAAATCTCGTCCTTTGTCTAAACCTTGGTTTTCCAATAAATGTGCTAAGGCTGTTCAAGAGAAGAATGTTGCATATCGTAATTGGCTTGTTTCTAATTCTTCAGTTTCATTTTCTGCCTACACCAAAGCTCGCAACAATTGTAAAGCAGTTATTAATCAGTCCAAACTAGAGTTTGAACAGGCTAAGAGTAGAAAACTTGCTTCTTGCCCTAATGGTAGCCGAGCATTCTGGTCTCTTGCCAAAGCTATTGGCCGCAACTTTTGCCCATCTCTGCTCCCACCTCTGTCCAAACCAGATGACTCTGTTGTCACTTCAGCCAAGGATAAAGCTGACCTGCTAGCATCCCATTTTTCTTTCAACTGATGCATTAACGATCTTGGTAAAACACCTCCCACTATTCCCAACACACTCCATTCAATGCCTCCTGTGGTCTTCCATCAAAAGGATGTCAAAAGGATTTTGACAAATCTTGATGCTAAGAAAGCTCCAGCTCCCAATGGTATTTCTCCACTTGTTCTCAAAACCTGTGCTCCTGAACTTACTCCTATTCTTTGTCGCCTTTTTTCACTTTCTTATTCCAAAGGTGTTTTTCCTTCTGCTTGGAAATTTGCTCATATCCAGCCAGTTCCTAAAAAGGGTGACAAATCCCTCCCATCCAATTATCGTCCCATTGCAATTACTTCTACTCTTTCTAAAGTAATGGAGAAATCAATTAACTGCCAAATTTTCAACTACCTGGAAACCTTCCATCTGATCAACGATTGCCAGTATGGATTCCGTCAGTGTCGATCCACTGGTGATATTCTGGCTTATGTTACCCATTTATGAACTAATTCAATGGAAAGGTTCGGTGAAACACAAGTAGTTGCTCTTGACATCTCAAAGGCTTTCGATCGTGTTTGGCATAAACGTCTTCTAAACAAGCTTCCATCTTATGGTTTGCCAACTGTTTTTAGTAATTGGTTATCCAGTTTTCTCTCTGATCGCTCACTGAGGGTGATAGTAGATGGCTCTCTGTCTTCTAATTTCTCCACTAATGCCGGTGTCCCACAAGGTTCAGTTCTTTCCCCCACTCTTTTCCTCTTGTATATTAATGACCTTCCATTGACTGGAAATCCTATCCATAGTTTTGCCGATGATAGCACATTGCATTCCACTTTCCATTTTGAGAAACCTTGTCCTGCTCAATCAGCTTCAACTTCTCAAAAATCTGCTACCAATTCCTTAAATGCCGATCTTCAGGTAATTCTCCAGTGGGGCAAAGACAACTTAGTTGATTTCAACCCTTCTAAAACTCTTGTCTTATATCTCACAAAAAGGATTCTTCTGCTCCTATGCTTATCTTTAGTGACACTCCGACTTCTAGGCAAAATGATATATCTCTTTTGGGGATTACCCCGACTTCTAATCTCTCTTGGCACAAGCACATTACAAATATTGCTTCTTCTGCATCTAAAAAACTTGGTTTTCTCTTTCGCTCTTGGCGTTACTTTTCTTCCAAACAGCTGCTCGCTCTGTATAAATCGCAAATCCGCCCTGCCATGGAAAATTGTTCTCACATCTGGGGTGGTGCCTCCAAAACCTCTCTCAGGCTTCTTGATTCCATTCAGAAGAGGGCAATTAGGTTAATTAAGGACTCATCTCTAACAGAGTCTCTCCACTCGCTGTCTCATAGACGCACTGTTTCTGCTGCATGCCTCTTCTACAGATACTTCCATGGGCACTCTTCTTCTGAATTAGCTTCTATAATTCCCGCTCTCTCTTTCAAAACAGTCCGAACACGTGCCGCCACCAGGCAACATCCATTTACTGCCCAACTTCAAACCCACAGAACCAACTTTTCATCTTCCTCATTTATTCATTCAACTGCCGTTTTCTGGAACAACCTTCCTTCATACGTATTTCCTGAAAATTACAGTCTACAGAAGTTTAAGTCCAATGTCAACAAATATCTTTTTTCGTCTTCTCAACCTCCAACCCAAGCACGGTACTAAGTACTATAGGTTCTAACACCTCTCGTGTTTGGGGTTTACATAAAAAAAAAAAAAAAAAAAAACTCTAATGTAAGAATTTCGATTTTTTTGTTTTAATTTCTGGAGAGTATCATACGGAAGTGTTCTACGTACTATATTGAGGTAAACGTCTCTTATTATTTTACAAATATTTACATATTTTAGAAAAATGGGGGAACCTTTGGTGTCCTGTAACCTCTTATCAAATATTCTCAATATCCTTAAAGGATTAACATTTGTCCACATTTGATTACTTTTACTCCTTTTCGACATTCGATATACTAGGGAAACTGTTCAGGTACCTTTAGAGCATCATAGTCATTCCATACATTATCAAATTAACAAGGAATTCAAGTAAATAAGAAGGAAGCACTGTGTTGCATCCATTGATTCTATCTTCCTCATTTACATGAATGAAATAGGTTGCTTACTGGTTAAGTTGCTTTCTCCTAGAGCCTGTTATGAGATCTCATTCCCTCTAGTGAAAACTAGGGCATGGTCCTCTCTGAGCTTTGAGATTCTGTTTCGGCTTCACCATCTCCCTGATAACTTCAGCTACTGCAACCCACTGGAACGATACTGAACTCGAGCTCTCCCCCTTCACATCGCAATGGCACTTCCCCGTTCCTGCTCTGTTACATTTTCTCCATTACTCTTCTTCCCCCTTGGTGCCTCTCAGAACCCTTTATATACTGCCATTCTCTCGTTCTATATTACAGAGAGAAAGTCACCCAAGAATGCACATTTTCACACTAGCACTACCCTTTGTTTTTTGGTAACTATCCCGCGAAAATATTCGGGCATCCTGTCTCTACCATAGCAATAAAACCCTTTTTAGTACCCCCTGTGGGCATGAAGGAACTCTCCTTTCCTTCCGCTATGTTGTTGAGAGGTCTGCGAGAGCTAGTTAGAGCGAGAAATTGCGCAATATCCATATACCCACACTTTCTCACTGGAAAATAAGATTTTTTTCTCTTATTTATTCAAAACATGGGTTCCAAATGAATAAGGTTTTTTGTAATTTATCCTAAAGATCCCAAGATACAGTTTTAGCTATAGAATAATTAGTTGAATCTGCCTGATCACTGAGACACGAGAATTTTTTGGTCTAACAACCCTCCACTGCTCTCATTTCAGAATTTCTGAATACGGGACAACAGTTTTGCATCTGGAAATTCTGCCTGTGGGATAGGAAAGGTGTTGACATTAATTTTGGACATGCTTCCTTTCTTTACAAATCATAATCAATCTTAATATCTATACTATTTAAACAACATAGATGTGTGGACAACAAGGGTAGCTAAATTAAAGTCTGGTAAATTCGTGTTAATTGTTCACCTTCCTCTTAAGAAGTTACATTCATACCTCCATGAGCACAGAATTGTTGAAACAGGATAGAGTTCATTGAACCATTTCCTTAATAAAGTTCTTCCCTCTTTTTATCTCTGGGGTATGATAACAATTTCTTCTTTCACAGTTACTAGGTCTTTGATACTAATTCACTCGATGCACTTTTCACATATGGTTCTTCAGTTTGCTCCCAAGAGTAGATCATGAAACAGTAAAGGGAAACAGGTATTAGTATACGTTATTATCATTTAGAAATTTACAAAACAAAAAAATTTAATCAAAGATACTGTAATTAGACTTACTATGGTATAACAATGGTTGTTATATGTTAAAGCTAAGATTAACACTCACATAAGCACTTATAATTAAAACATTATCCATCTCATCAAACAATTCTAATTAGTTTGCATAACATTAATTCTTCGAACATCTGTCCAATCATCTGCAGTATAATATTTGCTAGTGATTTTATTCCGGTGATGTTGAACATTTTAGTTCAGCATTACTGCACTTATTCCATAGCTGTCGACTAAGGCAGTTTTTGTTGGAGCAACTCTCAGGCTTCCATTTCTGGATGGTTGGGACATTGCACTGTTCTTCTGTTCTCCAGGTAAACTAACCCTCTGGGATACATAGCAATGCATGTCACATACATACATACATAATACAAATGGAGTTGATCCAAATGAAGGTACTTGCTAGGAGTCAAGGTCTACTCCTGGTTTCTCCTGTGTATATCTTCCCAAAATAGATACGTCCTGTGACTCCTAATTTACATTGATTAAAACTTTCAAATTTAGTACTGATTTCTTTCACATCTCTCTTAATGAAAGAGGATTATCAGATTTTATTTCTATAATTCTTCTCTCTTCTGGTTAAACCTTAACTATCATAGACAGCTTTGAAGACCTTGTTCTTCCTTTGTTTTGGCATTGGCAAATAAAGAAAGTTTCTGTATCTATCTTCTTTTATTTTCTTGCTTGGAAAAATAGGCACAGAGTACCTTGATTAGCGTAATGTTTTAAACAGCACTCTGGATTTTTGGAGGCACGAGCACAAATATAATTCTTCAACAGTTTTTTTCTTTCCATTGTAGAAGATAACAACTATGTGTTTGTTCTGTATTGACTTTTCTACATTAATGCAATATCAATAACTCCTTTGGTTTCATACATGATAGAGTTCTGATTAGTAGATAGACTTCTATTTGAAAATCATTTTTGGAACTAGGAATCTCAGGCTGTTTCAAATTCTTATTTTGAGATTAGACTGATTTTTTTTTCAATAACACAAGAAGAAGATCCCTTATCTTGACCTTGAAATCTAGATGTTACCTCTTTTTGCTTAAATCCTTTCTCTTGGAAAATGAGAAAAACAAGAAGTGACTGGGAG
Organism: Mastigoproctus giganteus; assembly: GCF_048544385.1. Lineage (NCBI taxonomy): Eukaryota > Metazoa > Arthropoda > Arachnida > Uropygi > Thelyphonidae > Mastigoproctus > Mastigoproctus giganteus. The sequence continues at coordinate 207,270,279 of NC_143579.1, forward strand.
GAACCAGCCATACCCCAAACTACTGCTTCTCTTCAATCTCCAAAAAGAAACTGGATATAGTCTTTTTCTTTCCTTTCCTACTTTGGATCCTCTCTCTTGAACTTAGATATATAATGAGAGAGAGAGAAAACAAAAAGTAACTAGGGGGGGTATGTGAAATGCCCTAAACCAATTGCGTCCTTCCACTCTTCATTCGCCCTTATATAATTAAGATATATTTTGTGTGAAAAAAATAATAGTATCTGTTTGGTCATAGTATTTGCTCAATGGTCATATTTGATTAAAAGTTCTGACACCGATTCCCTCTCTTTTTTTTTTCTTCTTTGAGATTCATTAAAGTAACTCATGCTTTTGCATGCAATTTATAAAGTTGAGTTAAATTCAATTCTCTTTCCTGTGTTTCTACCTATGCCATTTGATAACCTATACTCATTGAGCCATCCACTAACATATAGCTGCCAATCTAAACAAATTGACAAAACCCAACAAAAAAATTAATCCATTCTTCACACCTTAAATTCAAGTTCTACTTAGGCATGATCCTACAAATAATCCCTTGTTTGCCATAATTTGTAAAGGGAATGCCATCACTAGGCATTCCCTTTACAAATTGTACAGGAACTTCCCAACTTATGTAAGGGTTGCGTTCCGCAGAACGCTACTTAAGGCAGATTTTACGTAAGTCGCAATTTTCCCATGCTTGTGCAGAACTCGCAACTGTGCTCGCTGAATTGATTGAATCAAAAAAAGAAATGTTTGGCGAACATGTAAATAGAATTATTTATTGTATTTATTCAATTTTTTATCTCATGCTCAGGAAAAATTACAAAAGCTTGCAATTTAAAAAAATTTAAAAATTATAAAATTACAAAAAAGAGGAGACAAGCATAACATCAGTAAGTTCTCTCGAGCATTGTTGCCAGAATCTAGGTCTTCAGCTGATAAGTACACCACTGCGGAGGTTGAGGGCTGTTGGAGATTTAGAAGGGGTCGGCTGCTCAACTTTATGAAAGAACATATTAATGGATGACTGGATGGTGACTTTTTTTCTTTTCATCATAGATTTCTTTGTAGCAAGCAAGCATATCATTCACCCCACTGTTAACTTTTAAGAATCGTTTGCTGTCGGGATCCATCTCAAACCTCGCCATTGCTGATGTAATTTCACGAAATGCCATTGCCATCTCTGTGGTGATGAAGCGTCTCGGCTCCTCATTTGGTTCACCTTGGACTTCGTCAGCACTTTCTTCTTTCTCTATCGTTGCCTGCAAGTCAATAAGTTCTTTGTTAGACAATTCCTTCTCTTCCGCTATTAACTCCTCCACGTCTTTTGCATCAACCTCCAACTGAAGTAGCTCTTCAACCTTTACAATCTGATCTGTAACCTCTTCATATGATTTGTCTTTTTAATTCCTTCGAAGCCTTTTACTTGCCATGGGCATATTTTCTTCCATGCACCATTTAAACAACTTTTAGTAATTTCCACCCAGACCTTATTAATGTTTAAGATGGCATGGTAAATACTGTAAGATTTCCAAAAGTCTCTTAACATAAAATTTTTCTCATCGTCTACTGCAGACAATGCCTCAGCAAATGTTGTGCGTAAATAGTATGCTTTTAAATTTGAAATAACACCATCCATAGGTTGGATGAGTGAAGTCTTGTGGCAGTGGAAACATGACTCTCACGTTCGAATTGAAATCATCTAGATGCATAGGATATCCAGGAGCATTATCTAATAGAAGCAAAATCTTGAACGGAACATCGTTGTCTTTACAGTATTTTTCCAACCTCGGGAATGAAGCAGCATTTAAACCAATCCTCAAAGAGAGATATTGTTATCCATGCTCTCTGGTTCGATCGGAAATTGCATGGATATGGTGGCTTTATTGATGCTCTTAAATTCACAAGGATTTCCAGAATGGTACACAAGCAGTGGTTTTAATCTGTAATCTCTCACTGCATTAGTCCCAAGCAAGAGTGTGGTCCTATCTTTTGACACCTTGAAATCTGGCATTGTATTTTCCTCTTTGGCAATGTATGTTCGATCCGGCATTTTTTTCAAATACAGAGCAGTTTCGTCAACGTTAAAAATTTGCTGTGTTGAATAGCTGCCATCATCAATAATTTTTTCCAACACATCACAAAATTTCTCTGCAGCTGCAGAATCTGCACTGGTGACATCACCTCTTACTTTAACGTTGTGGAAACCAGTGCGATGCTTGGACCTATTAAACCATCCGCTGCTTGCCACGAACTTGGGTTTGCCTTCGCCGTACTTATCCTTAATATCTTTATAAATACTTGTTGCTTTTGCTTGAATGGCCATTGGACTCAGGGGTACTCGCTTCTGAAACTGATTTCCATCCATATTATTAACAGCTGTTCCATCTTCGATATAGCACCTGAACGCTGTTTTTTGATCACTGTTGATGTTAAGTGCATTGATCCTTTGACATGTTCTTTTATACGCGCCCTTCCTATAAAATAATATTTACTGTTGAAGCAGCGAGACCTAATTTCCTTGCAATAGATGACAAACTTTGTCCTCCTTCATACTTAATCATTTTCATCTTCATTTCTAAATGAATTTTTTTTCGTTTCCTGACACTACCACCACCTTGCACTTTTCGTTAGTTGATTTCCCTTCATCATAGTAATACCTAAATATGAACGAAGAGAAGTTTCTGAAAATTTATATTTTATATGATTGAAGGTTTCAGTGAAGTGGAACACATTTCACCATAATAGTGTAAAAACCCACACAATTGCAGTTATCGGTATTATCGCAAATGCAATAAGATCAAGTTTACTACCCATTTATAATTAGACACACTAACAGAAAAGCCCAATAAACTCGAAAGTGCAAATTGTTTTTTGGTCATGATCTCCAAAAACGTGCTTTAGAAAAATATCACAAAGGCACTCAAAATTGATTCTTATAATGGGAAGATATGACAAAGATGAAAGGGTAGTGCAATTTCCATTATAAATATGACATTTTAGAGAGATAAATAGCTGAGTAATATAGGGAAATTTTCAACTTCCCAATGTCTTAGAACAAATTATAAAAAAAAAAAAAAAAAAAAGAAAGAAAGAAAACAATGTGTTACTTGGGGTCACATTACAATATTTTCACGATACCTCCAGTTATTCCTATGGGATGCAAAATACGTTTCCACAATTTTTTTTAAAGTTTGCACTGGCTGGCAAAAACTTAAATTAAGTCGAATTTCCATAAGTTTAGGAGTTCCTGTTTTCTTTCCTTTCTAGAATACACTTCTTTCTTAGGAGAAGTCTCATTTGCTTAAAAAATACAAGTCATTACTTTAAGACCCGCTGAGTATAGCATAAACCTGTATGAAAATATTTGTGCTAGACAACAGATTGCTGCTTATTTATTAAATCCTCCTTTTCATCTTATTTTAAGCATCCGTAAATTTCAGCACATAATCATATGCAATCATACCTGCATTCGAATTGCATATGGAATTGCATCCCATAGGAATAAATGGAGGTATCGTGAAAATATCGTAATGTGAACCCAATAACACTTTTTTTTTTTTTTTAATCATTTGGAATTTGTTATAGATGCATATATCAGATGTATTGTTGGAGATGATGTAGTGGTGAAATTTGTTGTTTAGTCTGTATGGGTAAAGGGTTTTTAGTTTTGGCATGTATAACTCTTCTAATCTAATTCTTGAGCAGGTGTCAAATATATGTGCTAGTATAGAGATATGGATATTTGTAAAGGGATGGACTTGGAAGTGCTTATACTCAATTTCCTGTTCTAAGTTTTTATTACGCTTATTATAGTTGCAGTAGTTGATGTCACCTGTGGAGGTTGAGTCTGAGGTGTAATTTGTTGCTGGTTTGTCCAACTTACTTCATATTGAAGGTATGTAATGAGGTATATTATATTGCTATTTTTGCAGAATATAGGGTCTGTGGCATTCTCAAAAACATGCTGAGGGTGCATGTATGGACATGTAAGGCATCGCTTATTGGTACATTTACCAGTTGAGTGGGAAAGCCAACCCTCAGGGCCAAAAGGAGTACAAAATGGACAAAGAAACCTTTCCCTCACTTGATCAGTTGAGATCACCTACTGATCAAGAGCAACCCGATCATGACTCCTATCAATATAAAAGACAAACAGATCTATGTCAATAAGATCACCCAGCCTTTCTCCTTATTCATTCTGTATCAGATTCTCCTGTTAGCAAATTATCCCCATTTCTAATCCAAAAATGCTTGGAAAATGCTGCAGGATCACCAAAGGTGATAAAGCGATTACAGTCTGGAGATCTGCTGGTAGAGACAATAAAGCCAAAACACTCGGAAATATTATTGAAACTGACTACTTTTGGTGAATTCCCGTGAAAATAACGCCTCATGCCACTCTGAATACATCTAAAGGAGTTATAGCAGAGTGGGACCTGATTAACATCTCAGAGGATGAAATTGTACAAGAATTGACAGATAAAAGAGTAATACATGCAAAAAGAATATTAATCTGGAAAGATGGAGAATTAAAGCGAACAAGGAACATAATACTGACCTTTAGTACCCCAAACTTACCAATAATGGTTAAAGCAGGGTATCTGAATTATCGTATACGTCCATATATACCGAATCCCATCAGGTGTTATAAATGCCAGAAATATGGACACTCCCAGGTAGCATGCCGTGGCACTATGATTTGCCCAAACTGTGGTTCAACAGAACACACTCAAGCTGATTGTACTGTAACCTCCTTCACCTGTCCCAATTGCAAAGGTAACCATCCGGCATATTCAAAAAATTGTGAAATGTGGAAAGTGGAGAAAGAAATACAAAAATACAAAACAGAAAACAAAGTAACGTATCAGGAAGCCAAAAAGTATATTATACAGTTTATGCCGAAATGCACGTATGCACAAGCAACCCAACACAATCATTCTATTGCTACTCAAACTGACATTGCAGTCCCTCCAAACATTTCTTTTGCAGATTGGGCCAGGTCCATGCTTAATGCTAAGCCATAACCTGCCAAACACAAGCAACTGGAACAAGGAATTAATACTCCAATTTCAGTTCCGTCTAACATGCCTGAAACTATGAAAAAAGCAGACAAAACAGTACCAACAGATCATGCTCAGACCAAGATACAATTTCCTATATATATGGATGTTGACAACAAAACTGACCAAGAAGAAACTATATTAGAACTTCATGCAGAAGAACACATGGATACAGAGAGACCGGTTTCCCCCAAAAAAGATAGAAATAAATCAGATCGTTACAAACAAACTCTTCAAAAAAACAGACAGATCAAAACAAAGCTCCTAAAAGCAAGTAATGCAGCATATACTTCAGTGGAATTGCAGAGGCATACAAGCCAATACTAATGATATATATGACCTGATCAATAAGTACAGTCCAGTGAGTGTTTGTCTGCAAGAAACAAATTTAACACCACAGGTAACTCTCTCAATTAGAAACTTCACAATGTACAGAAAAGACAGGAATACTGCAAAATCTGCACATGGAGGAGTAGCAATACTAGTTAACTCTAAAATCCCAGTTTGACATATCTCTCTACAGACTGACTTAGAAGCTGTTGCTGTGCGTATTGCGCTTGGAATAATACTAATTCTTGTTTCAATATACCTTCCACCAAATAGACTTTTCATGCTTAAAGAACTAGAAGATCTTATAGCACAATTGCCAGAACCTTTCTGCCTTTTTGGAGATTTCAATGGGCATCACCCGTTGTGGGGATCTTCAAGCATGGATAAAAGAGGACGTATGATTGAGACATTACTGAATCAACAGCAGTTAACCTTTGCTGAATACTGACCGTCACACTTATGTCCCTCTACCCACAGGCTCCACTTCAGCAATTGATCTGTCAATCTGTTCTCCCATACTGTTCCCCAGTATGGAGTGGTCAGCCTTATATGATCCACACAACAGCTATCATTTTCCAATTATATGTAAAATACAAACAAAACAATCCCACTCTCCAGATTACAGAGTAAAATGGAAATTCACAAAAGCAAACTGGAGAAAATATTCAGTCTGTGTTTATTTTGATGATCAATTTATTAAATCACAACCAATAGATAAAATCACAGAGCACATTACCGCACAAATTTTGGCAGCAGCTTCTGAGGCAATTCCTCAATCCTCTGCAAACCAAAAAAGACATGCAAAACACTGGTGGAATGAGACCTGTAACAGTGCAAAATGAGAAAAAAATAAAGCTTGGAACCTATTTCGTAGATTTCCTACAACAGCCAACCTCATTTTATATAAAAAACAAAGGCAAGAGCACGACAAATCAGAAGACAAGCCAAAAAAGAATCGTGGATAAGATTTGCCAGTACCATCACGAAGGACACCAGCAGTTGGCTAATATGGAAGAAAATCCAACAATTAAATAATAAGTGCATTCCCTTTTCTGCTCCAATCTTGATTAAGAATGGACGAGAACTGTCTTCCCCAAAGGAAATAGGCAATTTCCTTGGAGAGACTTTCAGTCAAATATCATCAGCTTCTGCGTACGAAAATTCTTTCCTGAAAATCAAAACCTCCACAGAAAAATATAAATTAAATTTCAACACCACCCAATCCCTTTCTTATAATCAGCCATTCATCCTAGCTGAACTCCAAGAAGCTCTGAACAGATCAGCAAACAGCTCAGCAGGACCGGACGGAATCTACTATATAATGCTTAAACATCTAAATAATACAGCTTTAAGATTATTACTAGTTTTCTACAACCGGATATTTCTTGAATGTGTTTATCCTTCCTCATGGCATCATTCTGTAATTCTTACCTTTCCAAAACCAGGAAAGGATCAATCACTTCCACAAAACTACCGACCAATTTCCCTAACCAGCTGTTTGAGCAAAACACTAGAAAAAATGATACATAGGATATTAAAATGGATACTAGAAAGCAAAATGCTGCTAAATATCAACCAATATGGTTTCCGACAAAACAGATCCTGCTTAGACCTTATGGTAAGAGCCGAAACTAACATTTGCAATGCATATGTTAAAAATGAACATCTGGTAATGGTGAGTCTAGATATTGAAAAGGCATTCGATACCACATGGAGGTATGGCATTCTTCGAGAGCTGTATGCCCTAGGGTTGAGAGGACACACACCTCAATTCATCCAGAACTTTCTCAAGTGCAGAACATTTCAAGTTCGTCACCAGAATGTACTTTCACAATATTGTACTTTCACCAGAATGTACTTTCACAAGAAGAAGGGGTGCCTCAAGGGTCCATACTTAGTCCTACCCTCTTTGCAATTAGGCTAAATACCATGACGCAGAATATTCCCAAAACTGTAGAAATATATATGTATGCCGACGATCTTGCTATATCGTGCCATTCACCAACCATTAACAGCATAGAGAGACAGTTACAACTTTCCATAAATAAGTTAGAGACATGGACTGTAACAAAATGGTTATCGTCTGTTAAAGCAAAAGACAATTGCTGTTCATTTCTGTAAAAAGCGCAGATTACATCCAAAGCTTGAACTTAATTTAAAAAACCAACCAATCCCTCTTGCCAGCAATATCTGCTTTTTAGGTTTAATATTAGATACTAAACAATAGTGAAATTATAGTAACCTTATAATACCGTGATAAATCTGACTAAAAAATGAATAGCAAATGCTTAGAAAACGGTACTCACCTTGTATAAATCTGCAATAAATTTTTTTGGTAGATGGTGGTTAAATTTAGGTTGGAAGAAGCATTAAAAAGAACTAAGGCGGGGAATGGGGTGAAAATACTTTAAACAGATTTTAAAATGAGCTCAAGGAAGTAGAAATGCAGATCTCCAATCCTTGGTTGTCATAAAGAGGTTAAAAGACGTAAATGAAAAAAAAAAAAAAGAGAGAAGACCGGTGGTGCCAATAGTCGTTACGAGGGACTTTCGTAAGTAAACCGTCATCAGTTGGCAAATGGAAGATAAGTGAGCGCGTGTTGTATTTAAAAGTTTATTTATTTATTTTTTTTTCATTTACGTCTTTTAACCTCTTTATGAGAACCAAGGATTGGAGATCTGCATTTCTACTTCCTTGCACTCATTTTAAAATCTATTTAAACTATGTATAAATATAGTGCAAATGCATCAGGAATACATAGCTATATCTGAATAAATCAGATTATTAATAAAACGGCATCGTTTTAAGTTATATACATGGTACACCATCAGGCATCTCTCATATTGTGGAGTTATACTTCATAACTGTTTTGCCATCATTGCATCACTCGGGTACCTACCCACCCACCGAAGGTGGTGGGTAGGTACGCTTGAGTTATATCTATGTTTAAGTTATATCTATGAGATATAACTTAAAACGATGCCGTTTTATTAATAATCTGATTTATTCAAATATAGCTATGTATTCCTGATGCATTTGCACTATATTTATACATAGTCTAGACTCCTTCATAGCTTGAGGCTTATGCCCTAAACGCTTGAGTCTAAATCTATTTAAAGTATTTTCACCCCATTCCCCACCTTAGTTCTTTTTAATGCTTCTTCCAACCTAAATTTAACCACCATCCACCAAAAAAATTTATTGCAGATTTATACAAGGTGAGTACCATTTTCTAAGCATTTGCTATTCATTTTTTAGTTAGATACTAAACTTAATTTTGCCATGCACATAACTTATCTCAGAACTCTCTGCTTGAAAAAACTTAATATACTCAGAGCTATCTCTGCCATGGCATTGGGTGCAGATAGATGCACTCCTGCATTTGTATCATTTGCTCATCAGGTCCCGCCTAGATTATGGTGCAGTAGTATACGACTCAGCTAGGAAAACTGTACTTACAAGACTGAATACAATACAGCACAGTGCTCTTCGCACTGTTCTTGGAGCTTTTCGAACATCCCCGGTCCAAAGTCTCTATATAGAGGCAAACGAACCACCACTCCACCTCAGAAGGAAAATGTTGCTCCTCACCTATGCAGCCAGGATTAAAAGCCTTCCAGATCATCCGAATCAACCGCTACTTTTCAATCCTGAAAGAGTAACATTCTATAAAAATAAACCCCTTGAAAATAGACCAACTGGTATTAGACTACAAGATTTGATGCATTGCTGGAATGTTCATTTTGAAAACACGCTCAAAGAAACCAAAATATCTGATCTGTCTTTGACCTCAAACCCACCTTACTGTGACACCTATTTCCAACAATGGGGGAAAAAGTCCATGGAAAACTGTTACATCAAGCAACTGCACGAAGGACGTGCTGCCAGCAATGCGCAGAGCTGCTTAATATATACTGATGGCTCAAAATCAAATGCTGCCATAGGTGCTGCAGCAGTCTTTCCCACATTTACAGTATCTGTATCTATCCCGGCTGAATGTAGCAGTTATACTGCAGAACTTTATGCAATCCACCTAGCTATATACAATATCAATATCTGTCTTAACACTAATAGTTTAATATATACAGACTCCATGAGTGCACTTTCCGCAATAAGTAACAATTTCTCAACACCACATCCCATAGTAAAAGAAATCCGGTCTCATCTAAATCATTTGAGAAATCTGAATCATACTGTAAGTTTCTGTTGGATTCCAGGGCATGCTGGAATCACAGGTAACGAAACAGCAGACCAGGCAGCCAAGCACCAAAAGAGCAACGCACCTCCATCTTATCAAGTACCTTATATATAGATTTCCTAAAACATATCCGACATATCTGTAGGGACCAATGGTTAAATTTTTGGAAGACACATACAAACAATAAATTATTTGAAATTAAACAAGAACCACAAATATGGAGCTCGAGCTTGAGGAAAAACAGGCATGAAGAAGTAATACTGGCAAGATTGTGCATAGGGCACACACACCTGACCCACTTGTTCCTGCTCATGGGCGATGACCCTCCTGTATGTATGCATTGTTCATCACAACTTCCAGTATGACATATTCTGTTAGATTGTTCGTATTATTCCCATATCAGAAATACTACCTTCCTTTCTCTGACACAAATGCAAGAACCTTTATCACTAACCCACCTATTGGGAAACAATGCCAATCTGGATGAGCTTTTCGCTTATCTCAAACAAATTAGACTATGAATATATCTAATATCAAATAAGGCAAATTCTGGTACCATTCCAAATATTTCAATAGGCACATTTTGGCCTCAGTTGCCCTTGTGCTGCAAAACCTCTACACCACCGTCTGCACCATCTATATTACTTCATATATTCCTCTTATTACAACTCCCGTACCTATTACTTCTGTTCTATATATATATATATTTTAGTGGACATATTGACAGAGCTACAGGATGTTTAAAAAAAAAGTTCTTTGATTGTAATATTTAGTAATATTTTTTTTGCATGAATAATTTCATACAAAAAAAAATTTGCTGATTTTTGCATGTTGTCTCCTTCAAAGTAATCCTCTTGTGGTTTTGGCATTGCTAGTAACACTTTGAAACCCCTATTTTGTTAACTCTTGCATAGTCTTGATTTTTGTTGGACTTCTAAAAATTCATTAAATCTCTGACATTTGAGTTAAATATTAGTCTTATGAAACAAAAGAAATCACAGGGAGCTAGATTTGATGAGCATGGAGGGATTATTTATTAGAGAAGGCAGTGTGTTTGAGGGTGCTTTTGCTCACTTACCATTTTCTTGACAATGTGATTGATAACAGCTTCCTGTCTATGGAATAGGAACCTCCTGCTTCCTCTCATCCTGAAAATTATCTTTCTTAAAATGCTAGATGTGTGGGGCTGGTGCCATACTGCTCACAAAAGTGTATGCTTCTCACCGTCTAGCAGCAGAACTCCATACCATCATTCATATTGTCATGGCAGTAGAAATCTGTAAACTTAGGTAGCACTTACATTTTCAGTTAAATATTCATTTATATGTGAACAAAAGATCAACTGAATGAATTTAGAAACTTGTACAGTGATTTAAAAACAATCCATAACAACAAAAATAATGATTTCTAAAAACACATAACATGTGTATTTTTATAAATATATGAGATGCAGCACATATAAATATATGTTCTGCATCTCAACTATCATTTACATATGTATGGTTTTCTATTGTGGATCTGCTGAAAATCATTGCCAAAATGCCATGGGAATTGAAAATAGTGAGTAAGGAACCCATAATTGGGGAGGGCAATCTTATTGAATTTTTTTTTTTTTTTTTTTATTTAGCTTTAATTTATTTTTTATTATTTTTTTATTTTTTAGTGGTTTTATAATAAACAACGCTTACCAGTTGTGGATGTTGTTGTGGATCCAGCATTAACTGTACACTTACGTCCTCATCAAAGAGAAGGAATTGCATTTCTTTATGAAGTTATCATGGGAATGAGGAACAGTAATATAACAGGTGCTATTCTAGCGTGAGTGTCATTTTATAATTATTATATTGTTTGGCAGATATTTTGAGTCGTGAACTATATGTCAGTGGGCTAACAGGTTTATAAGGGTAATTGAGTATTGATAGCTCTACATATTAAATTAATTCTCACTTCTACAATGGAACTTCCAAGGAAAAGACTGTGTCAATATTTAGTAGAGCTTTTTTTTTTTAAATAATTTTTAGGAAAATTTATAAATTATACTTCGTTTATCGATGTGTTATAATGGACAAAACAATTTGGAACACTAACTAGAACTTACATTTATATTGTGCTGAGATAAAACCCAGACAATATTTTGTCTCTTTCCTTTCTTTCAACTACTTTTACTCCCTCTCTCTACTCTAACGTGCACAAGTTTTATATGCAAGAGAACAAGGTATTTTTATTATACCTCTGTATTAGTGTTATACATTTTTATAATCATATAACTAACAAAGTTGAGCATTTCTTGTTCTAACAAAGTCCAGTCTTATCTTTATGTCACTTCATCAATAAACAAAAAGTGCCTTGCTTCTAGTTCATTTGACAACCAGAAAATAAACTGGTTTACATCAAAGGCTGACACAAGTAATTATAGACCTGTGAATTTAACTTCTGTTCCAGGAAAATTAATGGAGGCATTGGTTAAAGAAGCACTGCAGGATCATCTAGACAAGACTTCAGTTATAGCTCAGACACGGCATGGTTTTGTTAAGGGAAAGTCTTGCCTGACCAATTTGATTGGATACTATGATGCAGTCACAAAAGAACTGGATGCAGGGAATAACTTTGATATTATATATTTGGATCTTAGAAAGGCTTTTGATACTGTTGCACATGGAAGACTGCTGCACAAATTGGAGCAGTGTGGCATTGGAGGCAAATTGCTGCTATGTACCGTAGTTCCCGGATCCATAACCCGGTCTTATATACATTTTATAAATTTTGCATAAACTCTTATAGCCTATTCCTGTTTATGCAAAATTTATAAAATGTATATAAGACCGGGTTATGGATCCGGGAACTACGAACTTGGTTATAATGAACATCAATGGACTGACAAAATTTCCTCGTTATAACCATTACTCACTATATCAGTGATGAGTTAAATCTACCTCCTATTTTTTTTAATTCTCAATAACTTGATAAAATGATAGATTCAAAAAACAAAATAAATATTAGAGAAAAAAATAATATTAGTGTATACCTACATATTATTTGTATTAATATGCTTGTATTCAGTTTTTAAATTGACCAGCCAACCAATTGTTACATACAGAATCATCGCGTCCAAATTGTTTAGCAAATTTTTCCACTTGAGTCTTCAAGATCGGACCATCTATTTAAAATCCAGCACTTCTTTGTGTAGTGAACCATGGAAGCAATGCTTCTTTGATGTTTATAACCTCGCACTTTCTATATATTTTTTTTCGGTTATGTTCTTTTCCAGTGGTGCCAATATGTAAACATGTTTATTCTTCCACAATGTCGATACTGTTGATAACAACAAAGAAAATGTTTTATACACTTCAACATTTTTTTCACCACATTCTAAATCACGAATAATTTTGACCTTTTCACGAATCGAGAGACACTATCTTTTGTTAGTAGACATGTTTCCCAAGGAAAGGTTCGTTTCTAACTGATTTTAGTTTAAAATGACCGTAAAGTGATCTGCATACAAAGTTCTTAGAAGTTCCTAAATGTATACAAAGTTCGTAGAAGTCCTTTTTCCAAAATTCTTAGAACTCTCAAAATAAATTTATGGTTCAGTAAATACAAGGCAATATGTAAATAGGGTAATGCAACAAGCGGAATGCTAATGCACTATTGTATAGCCCCCATCCCCAAAAGGACAAGGTCATAAACCAGCTGCTAATCCAATGCGGGTGGTCATAAAAGCTAAGTCGCCCTTTTCATTTTTGTCTATTCCAAGAGTTGGGTTTTTTGACTACCCAAGCAGTTAAGAATGTTTGCATAGTTACCAAAATTTGTATGATATATTCGTGTAGTACGCTCATTATAACAGTGAGCGTACTACATGGATTAAAATCATTATGGCTTTTTTGCTCGTTACAGCTGTGATCTCGTTATTTAACCCCAGGGGCTTGCATCTGGTGAGTACGGGCTTGGCACACCCAGTGTCCTGGATATCATCATTCTCCTTTTTCTTTCTTGGTGATTCCTTTCTGCTTCTAACTCTCTCTCTCTCGGGGTAATTCAGAATTTTTTTTTTTTTTGGCCTGTGCTGCATAAGCCTCAAGCTTCCTTGCACCATATAGCTAATAATAATTATAATTTCCATGCTCATTATAACCAAATTCGACTGTATATATATGTTTATATATAGTTTAGTTATACACAGGGGGTTTCAAAAGTGATGGTCAATAATTTAAAGGTGAACTGTACAGACTACAATTTGCAAAAAAAGCCTAGTAAACATGGGTCCTTAAGTGAATCGTTTTCGAGATATTGCACATTTCAAGTTGGGATCCACCACTGACTTGTTTGTTTAGGTTAGGTTATGCTCATTCTCTCTGTTTCCCCTCTCTCACTGCTCTGAGACATAGCAGGCATACTAGTACTTGTCAAAGGATAGTCAACATGGAAAGAGGTTACAGCAACAAAGAGTATGCGGACATGCACTTCATGCATGCATGGTAAAGCCAACGGCAGTGCACTCAAGACTGCACGTTTGTACCAAGAAGCATTTCCCCGTCGAAGGCAGCCCAACAGGTGCACATTCATCAGGGTACATCAATACCTTAGAGAACATGAGTGCTTCACACACATGGAGTACGAGCAGGTAGGCCCAGAAGCATAACACCTGATGTTGAGGAAAGGGTGTTAGAAAGAACATCCTGTAACATGTAACATCTGTAAAATCCTATGGTGCTGAAACCAAAAATTAAAAATATATTATCTTATGTTTAATAAAACCACCCTTAGCAAAGGATTCACAGCTTTTTGTTAAATGAGTGCTCCCATAGTCAGTGGTAGATCTTAACAGAAAATGTGCATTACCTCGAAAACGGTTCTTTGCGGCTTGATGTTCACTGGGACCTTTTTGCTTATTTTAGTTTGTACTTTTCACCTTTAAATTATTGACCATCATTTTTGAAACACCATGTATAGTATTTCATATATTGTCTAAAAAAAAAAAAAAAAACTGTTTGGGAGAAGACCAAACTTAGTACTGATATTTTACTTTCTCTCACTAATGTTGTCTTTACATTTACTAATTTGCTATTAATTTGTGCTTATATTTTAGGGATGAAATGGGACTTGGAAAGACATTGCAATGTATTGCTTTAATTTGGTAAGGAAAAGTTTTTTTTTTTTTTTTAGCTTTTTTTGAATTTAAAGTTCATTTCCAAAAAAAGATTTATTTATTATTTTTGATGGTTATTTATTTTATCTTTGTCTCCGAAAGAAACTTAATTTCTAAAATATACTAATTAGCAAAATTTTTTTGTAGTGAATTAAGTCCATTTGTTATGATATTCATTATTTTGTTACTGTGATATTGTGTTTTATTTATTGGAGAACATTTCTGGTATTTTCTAGTGTTCAAAAGCTAGAAAATGCATGACTATTGTGGGTTCACCATTTATCACTCATTTAGAGATGTCTGAATTCAAAATCTGTCAGAGTCTTGAAAAATCCTTAAAGACATCTGAGATTTCTTAAAGACATCTTATCTGAGATTTCTAGTTAGCCAACCTCAGGTAGAGGAAGTAGGTTTCTCCCCCATGGATTATTGTAGGCATTCAGCCTGCACAACATGCAGATCTTTAATGCACTCATAGCAGAAGCTGTGTAACTTTGTGAATAAATTTGGTAAACACACAAATACAACATGCAGTGCACAGCACAATATGGTCTTAGATGTGAGTATGCTAAAGAAATGCAGAAAAGGGTGTAACTAATATTATTTCAACTTTCAGAGTCCCATACACTGATTACCAGCTCATTATAAAAGACATTTGCAAAGGACAATGGATATGACCCTCAAGCTATTTCAAAACTATATATAAATAAACTATATATAAACATATATATATATATATATACAGTCGAACTTGGTTATAATGAGCATGGAAATAATGAAATCACAGCTGTAATGAGCAAAAAGCCATAATGATTTTAATCCATGTAGTACGCTCACTGTTATAACCAGTGTACTACGCAGATATACCATACAAATTTTTGTACAAGCCCTTCAACCCTAGAAATCAAGTATTTGATAAAATAAGCATGAAGAAGTAATTCTTGTCTCACTGGATTTGAACACACTTACTTGATTCACTCCTATCTAATGAAATTAGAAGATCCATCAAATGCCAAGAACCTTTCTCTGTCCATCATACTGTGTGACTACCCGTGCTTCACAAGAGAGTAACTGATATTTCTCCAGTTCCTCCACTCATTTTATTGACCTCATGACACTTTTCCCTTGCAGTTAGTTTTCAGTGATGACCACAGTACAGCTGTTTTCCTTTTCCTATGATTGATAAACTGCTACAATCAAATATAAAATAAACACATCAAGAAGAAATATACAGAACATTTCTCAACAGTCATAGTGCAGATACTACCATGAATTCACTTGATCACAACAGGTGTCAATACTTAAACCATGTGAGTGGTGCAATATAGCCCCGGCACCTTTTTCACCATTAAACCCTTAAATAACAATGTTCTTTGCATTGTATCTTATTTCCAGAATAAATTAATTTGCAATTACTGCTTAGCTGTGTGACTCACCTGGTTTCATCCTTGTGGTTTTTGTGGTACTTGCTACTCTGATATCATATCAGCCTAGTTCTTCTGCTTCTGCTATTTTGAACTTTCACTGCCATTCATGCTTCTCATGTTTATGGTGCCTATCTTTGATGCCTGTTAGAGGAAATTTACTATTCTGAAATAAGAATACTGCACTATGGTAAAATATGAAAATGGGTATATCATTTGAAAAATTCACTTGTAATTTTTTGTAGAAATTAAAGGGAAAATATGTACCTTCAAGGAAAAGGTCACCTTGAAAATATTGTTTGGCCATATTTGGGCATTTGAAATCAGATTTATTTAGAGGAGTCATAACTGAGATCTAAAAACTATATGCTTTTCAGAAATACTTTGAGAATCCAAAGTAGTTGATCTTGAAAAAATAAGCTTCTGTCATTTATTTTTTAAGAGGAAGAAAGTTTGAAAGTTTTAAGAAACACATTTTTAGGCTTCAATCTCTTTGTGACTCTGCATTCTATGGACATTGAATTATATTATAATTTTGTATAAGTATTTTCTAAAAATTAAGAATATAAAATGCAAATAGCTGCCAACCCTCCAGATTTACAATGGAGAATCCATCTTTTTGACTTAATTTGATTCCTTCTCTATCTCCCTGTCATACTAGAGTTAGTATACCATAAAGTGTCTCCATCTTTCTAAAAAAAAACACAATTTTTTGCCATATTTTTTTTTTTTTTTTTTTTTTTTTTTTTTTTTACAAAAATTAGTAACTATTAAAATCAAAATAAAAAATCTGAATCATTTTCTTAATTTTGCTAAAGAATATGGCTGTGTCAATATCTGAGAATTGCTCTAATTTTGAAAACAATTTATAGATTAATTTTTATATAATATCGGTGTAAATACACCATAGATAACTCTTAAACGAAAAACTACAGTAGTAGTGTAAAAAGGGCACCATTTTATCAGTATCTCATATTGTGCATCTCCTTCACAATGAGTTGCCATATATTGCACTACCTCGAATAAGTAATGCTTCTCTAAAAGAGAAGACTATTGTTATTTATTCTCAGTGGGCATCACCACCCAGACAGCATCGTTTCAAGGCTTGTTTGTTTACGTGTGGGATAATAACTCTACTATCCACTTGTCCCTATTAGACTTAGAAAAGCAAAAAGTAGAGGGAAAGTTATAGTAGGAGTGGAAGAAGAAAAGAAAGAAATATATAAATACATTGATTTGTTTGTTTATACATCGATGTGTAAATATCACCCATTTGAGTTAACTCCAACTGACACCACTCAAAAACTCATAAATTCCTCTAATAGGCAATATCAGGTGCCCCTGGTGACTGTTTCGATGCTTGCTGGCCTTTCATTGGTGGGTGAGCAGGTACCCAGACGGCACTGTTTCAAGGCTAGTTTGAATTTAATGTGAAAAAAAACCCATTGGACCAAATCTATTAAACCAAACAAATGAATTATAAAATCAAAACCTAAATCATGAAAAATCTTAATTCAGACGATTGTTTCAAAGCTATTTGTGAATTTAATGTGAAAAATAACCCATTGGACCAGATCTATTAAACCAAACAAATGAGTTTTAAAATTCTAATCTATATCATGGAACTGTTTTGATGAGAGCCTAAGAGATCTAGATTTTTATCAAGAAAACTGAATTTTGTAATAAACGAAAAAAAAAAAAAAAAACCAGGTGCTTTCCCCCCCCCCCCTAAATAACTAAAACCAGTACTTTAGATGAACCTCATCTCCAACCAAACTTCACAGAAGAGGTGGTTCTCCCCACCTTTTCAGAAACTTATTAGACCCTAAATGCCATTTTTCCTACTGTAAAAAACTTTGCATGGAAGCAGACATAGTTTGTTTCAAGTCCCAAAGAGATCCCCTAAAGGTCCCAGACCTTTCCCGTTTTCAAAGCTTCCACACATGATATTTTGCCTCTGTAATTAAAAATATCGTGAACATTTTTTTTCTTGCCTAAGGGATGATCGAAGTAAATTACCTCTTCCAGCATGAACTGTCTTATCCTCAAAAATCTACAAATTCTCTTTGAAACTTCCTGCGTGAATCTACAGTAATAAAATAAATGGTACACTGTTTCAATTTCAGTACAAAATTGGCATAATCTGTTGCCTGTCTGACTAAATCTATACGTGATATCGTTCACTGGTATATTTCCGTAACCAACCCTCCACGAAAAGTCAATACGTGATGGTTAGTTTCTGCCAATTTTTAGATTTTTTAAAAACAGCTGCGCATTATGGTTTCCTAAATTTGGCTTTTCTGGATTTTCTGAGTTAAACAGTGTCCAGTAGAGTTGTTTTAAACCACCCTTAAAAGGATCTATATCTTTCTCCCTTAACTGCATGCACATATCCCTAATTTTTTTGTAATACAGCCAGGCCTCGCATAACGCGAGTTTGATTTTCAGTTAACACTATTTGAAAAATTATATCTCTTTTCATTCTACACAATGCAAATTTCCGGTTAACGCGATCTTTTTTTTTTTATGCGATAGTTGAAAAAGATTTGAATCGCGCGTTAAGCTTACCGCGAGTCGTATGGGCAATAAACAAATGTTTGCCTACTGCCCGCCTCGGTGTGTTCCATCAACCATCGGAAGAAGACGTGTTACTTGTCTCCTGCTAATAAAGTCAATGCACACTTGCATTTAAAAATTCAAACTTTTAAATGAGCCAGATGAAAATGTTACCGCAAAGGAGATAACGGTAAAAGAATTAGATGAAATCTTTCGTATCGCAGAGAACCTCAAACAAAAGGTTTAAGGTTCTCTGCGATATTTATTTCGCCAGGTCCCAGAGAAGATTGTTGTCGGCTATCGGAAATTGATTGATGAAAAGAGAAAGTCAACACTGTTCAAATATTTCCGCAACAGTCATTTCTTCATTGTGTATTTTATGTCAGAGGTTCCCAAACTTTCTTGGTTCACGGCGCCCTTAGTTTCTCAGTAATTTTTTCAAGGCGCACCCAGACCAAAATAAATACCTAACAGTTCCGTTTAGTAGTTAGGTCCAAACAACTTAATAAAAAATATTGAAACTGTGAACTACCTCGAGCTAGTAGTTCGCGCGGTGTCTGACCGATGTCAAGTATCGCTGTGTTTCCCTCGAAAATTTAAAATATTCCGCAGCGCACAGTTTGGGAACCGCTGTTTTATGCAATAAACATTTAATTCCATAATTATTTTCATTATCTTTTACATTGTACATTATCTTTTACAGTTAAAAAGTTATTGAAAAGGTATTTTTAAAATTCTTTATGGACATTCCAGAAGGTCAAGGACCAATTATAATTTTTCCTATTGATTATTATATTCGATTAACGTGTTTCCGTTTTGCGCGATGCGCTCTCGGGACAAATTAATCGCGTTAATCTAGGCCAGCCTGTATATAGGAATTGTCTCTGCTTTTGGCCCTAGATAATTGCTGCCTTTAATTAAGGCTGTATTAAATCCCATAAAATATTTTATCAGTACTGCTACTAAATGGTTAGATTGCACCATATTAGCCACATCCAGTAGTCTCTTACAGCTACACCTCAAATTAATTTTTGGAATACTTATTCCCCCATCTTCCCACGGTAAAAATAAAAATTTCTGCGCTATCTCTTGCCGTTTTTCTCCCCCTAGAAACTGATATGTTGGAACGTAAAATCGTCTCATTGTCCTAGCTGTGATTCCCATTATAAACACCGTGTATAAGATTATAGGAAGAATTACGGTTCTAACAATGATGGATTTGTTCTCAAAAGAAAATTGTCCCACTTCCCACTCTTTTAAACTTTCCCGTATTTTAGTGATGAGCCCTCCTACAGGTAGCATGGGATTCTAAACGGAACTCCCAATATTTGAATCGATTTATCCGACTCCACTTCTCGTTGTGCTAAAGGTCGATGTACCCATTCCCCTAATAATTTGATCCTAGTTTTATCTTCGTTTATGTTTAACCCCGACTTCTTACCAAAAGATCTAACGAGTGACATAAATTCTTCCACCGCATAACTTGTACTGAGAGTGGCAGTAACATCATCCGCATACACTACATTTACACTGCTCTGCCGGCTTTGTCACTGGTATCCCCTGAATAGCCTCAGTTCTGTCTATTCTTCCCAGTAGTGGTTCTAGTGCTAACGTAAATAACAAAGGACTAAGCGGACATCCTTGCTTTACTCCCCTATCAATTTTAATGTTTTTTGAAATTTCTCCATTTATCAAAAGTTTTGTGCTACTGCGTGTATATAGATTTCTCAAGACTGTAAACAACTGAGATCCTATTTTTGTATCTTTAATTATAGAGAAAAGGTAGTTGTGGTCGATTCTATCAAAAGCCTCTTCTAGGTCGATTGCTACTAACACTAAATTGTAACTCTTTCGTTTTTGATATTCTAATATATCCTTTAATAGCCAAAGGTTATATTCTATCCACCTCCCCAGTATACTGTGTGCTTCTAACTACCAAGGTTATGTCGCATTTTAACTTAGCTGTCAAAATCTTTGCAAATATTTTGTAGTCACAAATAGCTAACGTTATAGGTCTCCAGTTACCAATTTTCATTAAATCCCGTCCATGCTTCGGAATGAAAGTAGTATAGACATTTAAAAAGCCTTCGGGTACAACCCCTTCCTGAAAAAAATTTGCTAAAGACAGCCAGAAGAATAGGCGCTAACAAATTCCAAAATATCCGGTCCCGGCATGTGTCGTAATTTACATGATTTTAGACCCACAGTTAGATCCCCCATAATTATTTCCCTGTCCTGTAATGCCTTTTGCTCAGGTGTGAATTGTCCAATCGTCCAAATGGAGTCATCTCTCTCTTTTTTCTGCAAAGCAAGCTCTTTTTCATAGTAATTTACAAAAAACCTGCTAAATGATTCATAATAGTGAGCATTGTTGAATGTGTGTTGTCACAGTCTTTAATTTCCTGAACCGTTTAGGCTAAATTATTTAGCCTTAGTCTTCTTTGATAAAATGCAGCTGAAGGACTATCAGCTTCCCTAAATTTCAGTTGTATTTTTCGCGCCTTTTCTTTCTCTTCTTCCAATATTATACCATCAATAACTGCTTGTACTTCTGCTGTTGCCCTTTCGTCCCCGCACCATTGGTACATTCTTTTTTCTTGTAAGAGATCTTTGACTCTATTTTTACATTGTTCATTTCTTTCCTTAATTTTTGAATAATAAAATGATTTTGCACTTTCTTTAATTTTTGCCCACATTTCCCACTCATTTCCACCTTGCTCTACTATCTTTTTAATAACTGTTGTAAAGTCCCAGTCCTCTCTCGAGAACTGCTGGGTTGAGCTTCCAATAGCCTTTTCCCAAACTGACGTTCGTAAATAAATCTCCCTTCCACATTACTGCCATGTGATCTGAAACTTGTCGACCTCCCGCAAATTTCATATGCCGTATCGTAGTTATCTTATCCTTCAACTGACTCGTTGCATAAGTGCGATCTATCTTGGTTCCTATATTATTGGCTTTTCTGGTGGTCGCTCGTTTCCCTGGATTTTTTCCCCTCCAGACGTCTACCAAGTTCCATTTAGTACAAACCTCGATTAATTCACTACCCCCCCCCTGTACCATGATGCGGCGTATCCCCCAGAATTTTGTCCATGATGGGGTCAGGAACGCAGTTCCAGTCCCCTGCCATTACAACCCACTGCACCCCCACTCCCTCATATAGTTGCCCAGTCCCTGAAACAGAGTTTTCCTTTTCTAAAGTGGAATTTGGACTATAGACACAGATTAGTCTAATGGTGTGCCCCCATAACTCCAATCCACTGCCACAACCCGACCTTCAGTATCCCTACCCGACAGTTGTATAGTCCCTAAAATTGGAGGAACCACTACTATTCCCACCCCTGCAGATCGATTTGTCCCAAAGCTCCAAAATCCTAACAACTGGTATCTGTTTTGAAACTGCTGGATGTCTGCTGAACTTGCGAAGTGGGTTTCTTGTAGAAACCAAATTTTCACCCCCATGTTCATCATAATTTGCCATATCATCCTTTGTTTGTTAACCACTCTCAGACCCTGTACATTTAATGACATAAATGTTATTCTCGACATTATGAGCAGAACTTTACTAGAACTTCTGCTATGATATTCCTATGTTCAGCATTTAACTTTAATTTGTTATTGGTGAGCAACACAGTGAGCTCCAACCGTCTTATTTCTAATATTGGAAATAACCAAATCTCCCCAAGCAAACTGTATATTTACTACTTCACCTTACTCGTTTTCATTCCCAAGAAAAACCAATTCACCTCAAGTTTTAACAATTTCCGCCAAGCTTCGACTATATTCCCTGTATTCTTTTGTGTTTCCTACTACGTTTAACCATTCTATTCCTTCGTATTCCCTTGTTTGTATACCATCTGAATCTGACCTTGAAAGTGTTTTGCAATCTTTCTTACCGCCTGACAAAATTGATACCTCTTCCCCCTCTATTTGTTTTGTTTCGGTTTCTTCTTGAATTTCCTCTGTTCCCCCTTTTGCTCTTTTAGTTTTACCGCTTATTTCTTCCTTCTCCCCCCCGCTAATATACATTTCATACCGTATTTTCCGGTTCCATGTCCTTGGTCAGTTCCTCATGTTCCGATTGTGTTGACGACATATTGTACGCTATTCTAAATGTTGGTGTGATTTCTTTAATCCACGTCTCACCCCTCTGCACTACTATAGTTTCTGCGCTTTCAGCATTAGGCATATCTTTTAGTGGCTCACTCGCTCGCTTTCTGCTGTCCTCCCCCACCAGCAACTCTTTCGGCAAATGTGCGTTCCGGGCATTGAATGAATTTATGTGTGGAAGCTCTGCATTTTTTACAATTATTAAGGCAGATGGCCATAATATGACCTGTGCCATCACACTTAAAACAACGTTATTTTTGGCATTCTACTCCCAAATGGTCTTTACCTCCACACCTCAAACAAACTTTCTGAACTCCAGGGTAATTTATTAATAACCTGTGACCCATCAAATCATTGATGTTTGGCATGGGATTTTTCATGTCAATATGAATTTGCACCGCACCTGTTTCTACGCCTGGCCACTCCTCATATTCTTTCCTGTGAATCTTAACAACCTTACCAAACTTGTTAAAAAAGCTCTCGACAGGACTATTAGACATTTCTACCAAAAACCTGTCAGTAGTAACCACTTTGCGTATGTTACCAATTTGC
Organism: Mastigoproctus giganteus; assembly: GCF_048544385.1. NCBI lineage: Eukaryota > Metazoa > Arthropoda > Arachnida > Uropygi > Thelyphonidae > Mastigoproctus > Mastigoproctus giganteus. The sequence continues at coordinate 207,293,664 of NC_143579.1, forward strand.
ACAGGTTTGATCATGACATTTCTAATAGAAAACCCTTTCAAAACCTTTTCTCTTGCCTCTACTGTTTTCAAGACCAACTGTTATTTCTGCCTCGGTAATGGAGTTAATCCTTTTATCTCGTGAACTGAAACAACCTGAGTCACTCCCTGCATTACCTCTCTAATTGGACAAACCTCTGTAGCCTGAAACTCCACTGTCCTTTTTCTAAAAAAGAACTGTGCCATAATTAGTCTCCGTTCCTTAAGGAAAATGAATAGATAAAAATCCTGTGTCCTGCCTGACACCAGCAAAAAGAAAATACCTAACTTGGCAGAAATAAATTTCAAAGAAATGTAACACAAAAGAAAATCAATCACTTACTACCCTCCTAAAGGAGGTTCCTCACAAGGGGGTTACCTCAGCTGGAATGACCACCGCTAACCTCTTGATACGATCGGATACTTTCCTCAACCTTCAGAATGAGTAGAACACATCTGAATGAAACAAATCACAAACCAGCCTCAGATGATCGTTTCAAAGCTATTTGGCTTCATCATCAGTGGGCAGGCAAGTACCCTAGTTGGCTTCTCATCGGTGGGTGGGCAGGTACCCTGATATTGCAGACAAGACAATCCCATTGTGAAGATAATCCCACAATATGAGAGATGCCAAAAGGTGTACATGATAATGTTTAAGTCAAACTAAATGCAGCAAGGCATCATATGTTTCTTGAACATATATGTTCAAGAGTATAAATTATCTATACAATATCGGTGTAAATAACACCATAGATAACTCTTAAACAAAAAAAACTACGGTAGTAGTGTAAAAAGGGCATAATTTTATCTATCTCATATTGTGCACCTCCTTCACAATATTCGAGGCAGTGCAATACATGGCAACTCATTGTGAAGGAGGTGCACAATATGAGATACAGATAAAATGATGTCCTTTTTACACTACTACCATAGTCTTTTTCATTTAAGAATTATCTATGGTGTATTTACACCGATATTATATAGATAATTTATACTCTTGAACATATGATGCCTTGCTGCATTTAGTTTGACTTAAAGATTAATTTTTAAGATGTTAAAGAAGTAAAGTTTATTAAAAACTAATATAATCAAAGATTTATTTACAAAGAAAATAAATTAGGCATTTTCAATTTATATTATAAATTCCTAACTCAAATTGCTGATAAACTCTAGAAATATGAGCCAAACACCACACTCCCTTGTGAATAAATTTGTAACGACCAGCTTCCTTGACAAGTACAGAGACAATGCATCATAAATGTCAAAACAAGTTGATGCAGTAAAACTTTAACATAAGCTGTTTTATACAAGCCATAAAAAAAAAAAGCAAAAGTGATAGTGCAAATTTACATGTTATAATCAGGGTGATTTGCATGCTGATATGTTTGCAACTTTAAATCTTTAATGTACTCATAGTAGAAGCTGTGTGACTTTGTAAATAAATTTGATAAACTGAGGATTAGTTTGATGGCACTCTGGCACCTCCGTAGCCAGGTGGGCAGTAGCAGCAGTGCATAGCACACGCTTCTTGATTAGACCGGGGTTTGAGCCCGTGACCACCAAATACGGAGGATGCGGAAAGGTCAGGGAATGACTACCGCATATCCCCTGAGCAATAGTTGCTAATGCTCCTAAAAACCAAATAAACAAACGATGACCATCTGACTTTCTGTCATGAATTCGTAAGACTGAAGCATGTTTCCTTGTGTCGTTTGAAAGTCTATTACAGCTGAACTTCAGTTTCGTGCCACCATTTGTTCCCCACTGACATTGACACTAAATTATGGGTGGCACTAAATTGAGGTACTTCAAACAGTAAGGACTACATGTATTAATTATTTTTGCATTAAGAAATTAAAGAATTATGACATTTTAGACGAAAACTGGAATATCAAAATGTATTTGTGCATATGAATGATATATAAGAAATACCATAGACAACTCTCAAAAAACTACAATTGTTGTGGGCATCATTTGCTCTTTCTCATATTGTGCTCTGCCTTCGAAGTTGCCATGATAATGCACTACCTCGAATAAGTAACGCTTCACTAATAGAGAAGACTATTGTTACTTATTCTCGGTGAGTACCACCACACAGACATGTTTCAAGGCTATTGTGAATTTAATGTGAAAAAAAACCCATTGGACCAGATCAAACAAATGAATTATAAAATTCAAACCATTTGTCCCTATTAGACTTAGAAAAGCAAAAAGGTAGAGGGAAAGTAATAGTAGTAGTGGAAGAGGAAAAGAAACATGTCGAAGAATGAAAGGGACAGTAACTCTTCAACTCACACCACTCAAAAACTCAAATTCCTCCAATAGCTAACACTTCCCCAGTAGAGAAGACTGTTGTTACCCATTCTCGGAAACTCCGTGAATATCAGGCTCCACAGACATGTTTCAAGGCTATTGGCCTATCATCAGTGGGTGGGCAGGTACCCTGGTATTGCAGACATGTCGACCCAGTTGTGAAGATAATCACACAATATGAGAGATGCCAAAAGGTGTATATGACAATATTTAAAATAACTAAATGCACAAGGCATAATACATTAAGAGTTTAATATCTATATAATATCGGTGTGTAGATACACCATAGACAACTCTTAAACTACAAAGTAGTTGTTGTGGGCATCATTTGCTCTCGTGAAGGCAGAGCACAATATGAGAAAGAGCAAATGATGCCCACAACAACTACTTTGTAGTTTTTTAAGAGTTGTTTATGGTGTATCTACACACCGATATTATATAGATATTAAACTCTAAATGTATTATGCCTTGTGCATTTAGTTATTTTAAATATTGTCATATACACCTTTTGGCATCTCTCATATTGTGTGATTATCTTCACAACTGGGTCATCATGTCTGCAATACCAGGGTACCTGCCCACCCACTGATGATAGGCCAATAGCCTTGAAACATGTCTGGGTGGTGGTACTCACCGAGAATAAGTAACAATAGTCTTCTCTATTAGTGAAGCGTTACTTATTCCAGGTAGTGCATTATCATGGCAACTCGTCGTGAAGGCAGAGCACAATATGAGAAAGAGCAACAACTACTTTGTAGTTTTTTAAGAGTTGTCTATGGTGTATCTACACACCGATATTATATAAAAAATACATATAATGCAGAAAGAAAAATATTTAGGGATAACTTGGATATGCAAAGTAAAGGTTAATAATAATTACGAGACAAAATTTGCTTCATTTACAATAATTATCTAGTATATCGAAAAACGTGAGTTATGTATTACAGGATTTTACAGAATTGGTTTTTTCAAAGTAGTTATCTAGTTTTGTCTGAATTTTCTTTTTTGTCATCAGTTTTACTTATAGAAATGTCCAGAGCCATGTGTTTCATTAGGTCTTTGTGGTCCGATTTATTTTCAAGGAATCAACTACTTTTTTGAGGAAATACTTTAGTTGTCACTTTTTCACAAACTTCCATCCCATCTTTTCCCCAAAAGCAGGTTCTTCTTGGTCAACTGCAAGAAATTTTTCAAGAATAAAAATTTCAATATTTTTCATATAGATGCACTCACAATTGGGAGATCATCCATGGCTATTTGCAGTTCCTGGATAGGATTACCTTCAATTTCATCTAAATTAACCTTTTCGATAAGCTCAGAGTGAGATTAACAGTTATTAATTGTTTGCAATGAAACTTCATTCCATAAAAGTTTGATCATATTCAATGTATCTTTCAAGGACAATTCAGGGGAACGATTATTGTCGATATTGCTCTCTACTATCTTCTTCACCTGATGACACCTATAATGTTCCTTAAAACCCTTAATAATTCCAGCGTCAAGAAGCTGTAGGAAATCTGTGCAGTTAGGAAGTAGGAACTCTATCACCACATTACTAAGATCCACTGCTTTGTGGCAAGGAGCATTATCTAAAAGCAAAAGCACGTTGCTGTTTTTAATTCTCATTTCCTTGTTGAAATTTTTCAGCTGCTCACAAAATTCTGCTGCATTCATGCTTTACTATTATGTCTATGATTTTACTTAAATTGATGGGTTGAAATTCTTAATGCACCGAGGTTTTTCTGCCCTTCCAACTACAGCAACAGTCCCTTTGTCACTCCCATCTATGTTTGTATAGAATGCAAGGGTAGATCTTGCTTTTATTTTTTTATACCCTTTCACAGTACCACACAATATTGTTTTGTCTGGTTGCATTCTATAAAAGAGAGCTGTTTCATCCATGTCATATGCAGCTTGTTGGTCATAATTTTTAAAAATAATGAAAATTCTTTGACAATATTGTTCCACTGATTCCTTGTCAACCTCAGCTGCTTCTCCATATCTGTTTTATTGAATCAATTGACAGCACTGCTTAAAGCGATGCAATCAACCATTGCTGTACACAAAATCTCTGATTCCCATCTTTCTCCCATTAATTTTGGCTGCTCCTCAATTACTTCTTCAGTTACTTTCTATTTCTTGTTATTATTATTATTAATAGTATTTTGTTATTCAAACTAAGTGTAAAAAAATAATTACAGTTTGCAGAGCTGCAGCATTAAAATTAAGATTAGTTTTGACCAAAATTTAATCAAATGTTCCACTTAAAAAAAAAAGTACCAATGATGTGAAGCTTTTTTTATAGGATGTGGCCTACAATAAATTTAAGTTTGTTATTAACCCTATGGTATGGAAGATGGAGGATAAAAAATAGGTCTTAAAAACAGTTGGGAGTTTAGACTGATTGATTGATTCTTTCAGGATGTTCATTAGTGTCTGTGCAACATTCTCACCATAGATGTGTAATTTTAAAATATCTAAGCTGTTTTTCAGTGAAACATGCAGAAAATTTTTCTGCAGGTTTTGGGTAGAAATCAACATTAGAACCAGTGGACTGGCTCTAAATTATTAAAGATTGCTTAGGAGTCATTAGCATAAGTAGAGGCATATGGTGCAAGAAAGTGAGCTTATATAGCATCAGCCAAAAAAAAAAAAAACACCTTCCCATTTCACCCATCCATTCACTCTGAATGTTTGTCGAGTTCTGCCTTGAATTTATATAAGTTGTTGATCTCCATACAACAGATGGAAGTTTGTTCCAACTATCAACCACCTGCTGGCTAAAGGTAAATTTCCACACATCTATTCTACAATTGTCTTTCCTCAATTTGAATTTATGTCGCCTCATGTGAGTAAACTGAGCAAGAGGAAGAATCCCATCAGCACTGAACATGCTCAAACCATTCAAGGCCTTATACACCTCAATTAGATCACCTCGTGGGAGCCTAGTCTCCAGAAGCTGAAATTTGCAGAACACAAGTCTTTCTTGGTAACAGTAATCCTTTGTTCCACTCACCAATCTTTTTGCCCTTCTCTGTACTTGTTCCAGCAGCTCTATATCTTCCCTAAAATGAGGCCTATTTACTTATATACATAATCAAGGTTCTGGCCTGACCATTGCCTTATACAACAAGGGGACAATCACTGCCTTATCCCTGCTAGAAAATTCCTGTATATCATTGAAAAGATACCATGAGCTACTCTTGCAGACCATCTGCACTGCTCAGAAAACTTCATATCTGATTGCACAATTACCCCTGGTCCTTTTCATTCCCCACTACCCTTAGTGTAGTACCACCCAGTTGATACGTTTCCCTGGGGTTACTGCTACCAATATGCAGTACTTTATATTTGTCAATGTTAAACTTCAGTTGCCACCTCTCAGCTCATCTGATCAACTGTTCCAGATCCTGTTGCAGTAGCATACTATCATTACTGTCATTAACAACCTGCCAACCTTTGTATCGTCTGCAAACTTAGATATTAACCCTAATATACCTTCATCAATATCATTGATAAATACAGAAAACAACAATGAGCCCAACACCGAATCCTGGGGGACTCCACTAATAACATTAGTCTACGAAGAGCAGTGTCCATTGATTACCACTCTGTCTTCTCCCACATCCTTATATCCATTGTAGCAACTTGCCATTAATATTATACTGCTCCAGTTTGTACAGTAGTCTTCCATGTGCCACAGTATCAAAGTATCAAAAGCTTTCCTAAAATCCAAGTATATGATATCAAAATTATTTTTTGTATTCAGTTCCTTTATTACCACTTCATAGTATCCAATCAGATTAATCAGACAAGACTTCCCCTTAACAAACCCATGCTGTGTCTGAACTATAACTGCAATCTTGTCTAGGTGATCCTGCATTGCTTCCTTAACCAGTGGCTCCATTAATTTCCCTGGAACAGAAATTAAACTAACAGGTCTGTAATTACTCATGTCACCCTTTGATCCTCCTTTATGAATTGGGGACACATTTGCACATCTCCAGTCCATGGGGATCTCCCCTGAGACTAAAGAAGCTTTCATAATTTTGACTAAGGGTTGTTTGCTTACCTCCTTTGTTGCTTCCTTTAATATAACTGGATAGATCCCATCCACCCCAAGTGCCTTTCTTATATTCAATTCCAACAATTTCTCCTCAACTTTTCTCTCAGTTATTACAAAATCATTTAGCTCCCTGCCAGAGTTTGATTAACTTCTGGCATTCACCTCCCTGAATAACTCTTTGTGTGCGAATGTAGATGCAAAATACTCATTCAGTTTGTCAGCTACCTCAGCAGGTGCTTCAACAATCGAACCATCAATGTCAAGTGGACCAATATGATTCATCCCCTTCCTACTAGAGTTTACATAAGTATAGCAGTCTTTACTGTTTTCTTTGCATCGTTTGCCAAAGGTTTCTAGTAATCTGCCTTTGCTTGCCTAATGTCCTTTGTGACTTGATTACAGACTATCATATCTATCATAGGCATCTGTGTCTTCTGGTGATTTATATCCATTCCATGCATTTTCTTCTCTGCCACCAGTCTCACTAGGTCATCTGATATCCATTTAGGCCTAAACTTTGAAAAGTATTGCTTAATTGGTATGAAAAGGCCTAGTAGCATCCAAGATTAATTCCTTGAATGCTTCTCATTTAGAATTTGCTGTTGGTAACATCATCATCAGTTGGTCCCATTGTATAGAATTTAAAAAATCTCTGAGACCACTGTAGTCACCTATACGAAAGCAAAAACCCTTCCCTTTACCTCTCATGATAGTTACATCTTTAAGTAAATCCCACATCGGATCCCTGCTATCTAGTGGTTCCTTTATTGAACATGCTGCTGTAGAAAACAATCATCCAATAAATCCACAAAAGTCTTGCTGGTGTGTGAGACCAACCCACAGGTTCTAGTCTATATCGGGGAAGTTAAAATCCCCCATTATAAGACAATCTGATTTATTCTGTATAGTTGTTCATTGTACTCATCAGAGTAATTAGGCCTATAACACATTCCTACTCTCAACTTGGTTTTCTTAGTGCTTATATCACACCAAACTGACTGAACATTGCACTGTCCACCCATGTCTACTGGATGCACTTCCTTAGATTTTGTGTTTCTTAACTAACGGCATCACCCCTCCTCCCCTTCTATCCTGTCTATCCTTTCTGTACACGTTGTACTCCCCAAATTCCAATTCTGTATTCTTTATCTCAGTGTGACATCATGTCTCTAATATCCCAACAGCATCAGCCTTTGATGTCTTCACCAACACCTCAAATTCATCAAATTTATTTATTATACTTGTAGCAATGGTGTACATGCAAGTATACATGCACCTGTTCTTACTCTTAGTTACCCTAACACAACCCATGTATTTACTTGTTCCATGCTGACTCCCAGCAGCCCTTGAAATCCTCAGTACCTCGCTTTCCATGCAGGCTGCTGCTCTTTCCAATAGAAGCTCTTGATAAATAACACTTTTATGCACTTTCTTTATATGATATCAGTCCTGCATTAGTATTAGCAAGGGCACACCTGATGCAAGAAAGCAAGCTTATATAGCATCAGCCAAAAAAAAAAAAAACACACACACACACATCCCGGCAACCCAAAGGTCGCGGGTTCGATTCCCGCCTCGGGCTTGGATCAAAGTACTGCAAAAACCTTGGGAGGTGCAATATGGCCACAGAAGCCGATGCGCCAACAACTACCAAATCAAATCAAATCAATCACACACACACACACACACACACACACACACACACACACACACACACACACACACACTTCTCATTTCACCCATCCACTCTCTCCAAATGTTTGTCTAGTTCTGCCTTGAATCTGTTTAAGCTATCAACTTCTACAATGATGGATGGAAGTTTGTTCCAGCAATCAAACTCCCCTCCCCACTGGCTAAAGGCAAACTTCTGCACATCTGTTTTACAACTGTCTTTCCTCAATTTGAATTTATGCCCTTTCAGGCGATTCTGAGCAAGAGTAAGAATCCCATCAACATTGAGCATGCTCAAACCATTCAAGGCGTTATACACTTCAATCAGATCACCTTGCAGGTGCCTAGTCTCTAGACACTGTAATTTGCAAAACTTAAGCCTTTCTTTGTAAGAGCAACCCTTTTTTTTTCCATTCACTAATCTTGTTGCCCTTCTCTATACTCGTTCCAACAGCTCTACATGCTTGAATGAGTCTACTCAACCGTTGTTACTTTCTTTTACATTATTTTTACAAAGAATGATAATTAAAAATGATTCAGATATTACTGCTTTCAGTTTTGTTGTTAAATGGAACCTCTCTACTTTTCTTCGAACCTAATGAATTTTTACATACAATAATTTAAAATCTATATGAATAATTTTTTAATAGTAACCTATTTAGAATCAATAATAGAGCATTAAGAGCAGTCTCCATTTTTAAAATACGGTGCAACAGTAACTAACTTGTGCATATCATATAACATTATCTAATAATCTTTAAGAATTATTCTATTATCTGCAGTAAATATGCTTCAGATATTACCATTTTCAGTTTTGTTGTTAAATGAACCTCGTCTATTTTTCTAGCATCTTAATGGATTTTTATATATAATAATTTAATTTATATATGAATAAATCTTTAATTTCTTGCTGTTGATTACAGGACCCTTTATAAACAAGGCCCTTATGGAGGAAAACCTGTGATAAAAAAAGTGTTAATAATTACACCTAGCAGTCTTGTGAAGGTTCGATATACATATATTATTTATTAACATGTTTATTTTTTACAACCTCAGAACTTGTTTTCAGTTATACTTTTCGTATTTTTTCTTGAATTAAACAAATTTTAAGTAAGAGTTATAGAACTTATTTTCTAGTTTTTTCAGAATGTAAATAAAGGAACCTGTTTCAGTCTTGTTTCAAGATAGGGAATTAAAAAAAAAATTCCCATCAAGTACAGTCGAACCTGCTGCCATCATATTGTAAATTTAGAGTTTGTATCAGATGTGAACGTTATGCTCCCATCATGGAAAGGAGACATTATATGTAAACAAAAACATGTGAACATAAGAAAAATCATGAGTACTGAATTCACCCTTAATTGAGTCATCCTTACTGCATAACCTGTTGCTACACTGAGGTACCATTAATCCTGCAATTTATTAGGCTGCAAAAAAGGGAACATGTGATAATTATGCATTATTGTTTGTTTGTTTACAGCTGTTGTCTCCATCCTGTGAGTAGATTACTGAATTTTAAATAAGCTGTGCTTATAATTTGAATGATGGCCATACTTCTTAGAGATGGCAACTCAGAATTAAAAACTTCTATTGGAATAAACTAGAACCATCTTGTTGTATTATAGTTTGCTTGAATCTGACTGTAAACTCAATAGTTCTAAACAGTTGCTGCATGTATTTTAAGTGGCAGCCATCTCATTTTAGGTTTGCCCTCTTTAAACAAGGCAGATTCAGGATTTCACTTACACCATCAGAGTATACACCAATGAGCCAAAACATTATGATCACCTACCTAATATGATGTTGGTCCTCCATGCGCAGCCAAAACAGCTCGTACCCAGTGAGGCATGGATGCTACAAGATTTCTAAATGTGTCTTGTGGTATCTGGTATCAACACGTAACCAGCAGATCCTTAACTCCTGTAAGGTCCGTGGTTGAGACAGTGCAGATCGGAGTTGCTGTTCCAACACAAACCGCAGATGCTTGACGGGATTGATATCTGGGGAATTTGGAGGTCTTCCTCATGTTCCGCAAACCAGTCTCGAACAATTCGAGAGGTGTGGCATGGCACATTATCCTGCTAAAAGATGGCACTGCCAGAGGGGAAGACCGTTGCCATGAAAGGGTGTACCTTGTCAACAATGATGTTTAGATAGGTAGTAGATGTCAGAGTGCCTGGCACATGGATGACTGGACCCAGGATATCCCAGCAGAACATTGCCCAAAGCATGACACCACCGCCACCGGCTTGTTTTCGTCCCATGGTGCATCCAGGCACCATCACTTGCCCAGGTAAACGATGCACACGTACCCAGCCATCCACATGGTTCAACAGGAAACTTGATTCATTGGACCAGACGACCTTCTTTCAATCACTCAAGGTCCAGCTTCAATGATTGTGTGCCCATTGTAGGCACTGTTGCCAGTGAACCGTGGTTAGCATGGGCACTCGGAGTGGCCTGCAGCTATGCAGCCCTATTTTCAGCAGGGTTCAATGTACTGTGTGTGTGTGTGTGTGTGTGTGTGTGTGTGTGTGTGTGTGTGTGTGTGTGTGTGTGTGTGTGTGTGTGTGTTGTGACACATTACTCCGCCACCAGCATTCCAATTACCGGTGAGTTGTGCCACAGTCGCCCTTCTGTTGCCACGTACTATCTGGGAGAGCCTTCGCTCACCTCGAGCATCGATGAGCTGTGGTCGGCCAACACCTTGCTGGCAGTTCGTGGGTTTTCCCCTCATCAGACCACTTTTAGTAGGTACCAGCCATGGCTGACCGTGAGCACTCTACCAGCAATGCTGTTTCGGATATGCTCTGAAGCAGTCGTCTAGCCATTACAATTTGGCCTTTGTCAAACTTGCTTGAGTAACACTGATTAACAGAGTGCAGTATCATTGTGTGTTTTTTATACCATGTCCCGACTCGCACACACACACACGCCATAGTTCATCTGCAGTTGCTTCAATTTGCATAACGACTTGCTTCATAATGTTTTGGCTCATCAGTGTATCTTAGTATTCTCCCTCCCCACTAGTATGTTCTCTAAATTTATATTGAATCAGATTGTAAATACAATGGAAATGTGGAGGGGGGGGTGATAAATATAAAGATTACTTGGTAATCATGCAGTAAGCTTGCTTTCCATTTTTTTGAAAAAGCAGAATATAAGAAAAATGTCTCCCCATCATAAATAAGATGATGACCATAATTATTCCTGTGGTTTGTCAGGGACATTCTTCTAATGTTGATTGCTGACATTTGCTTCTAATGAAGCTGACATTCAGGTATCACTTGCAATTTAAGTATGGTGAATTTTATCAAAGTTTAGTCATCCTGTGGCACCCAGATCCTCTGCTTTCGCTTTTACACTGGTAAGTCTTGGGTATATTCCCTACATATAAGGTATAACCTTGAATATATCACCTAATGTGGAAAAATGTTTTGTATACCTAATATACACGAGTTTTCACCCAAGTGGGAGTCAACATAAGTAGGTGTCAAGAGTGATAGATGACTCATCACCGAGTGCAGTGCAACGACCACCTTGTTTGATGGAAATCCAAGTAGATAAAACCATGTTTGGCCTCCAAAGAAAACAAGCTCTACCATCTTTCCATCTCTGCTGTCATGCAGCATGAGTTGTGAAAAGTTAAAAATCCAAATTAATTGTTATTAAAACAAAATTGTTGTACCATTCTCAAAGTTTAAGTCAAAGTTAGAGCTGCAGTTGAGTTTGTAATGTTAACATACTGTATTATAGGCCTAACACTAATAGTGTAGTGCAGGGATGACCAACTTAATTTGTGATGCGATCGACTTTTTTTCTTTAAAATTTGCCGTGCTCTACCATCTCAAGAAGTTCATTGCATATGGTTAAAAAGGTTAATCAACACATATCGAAAAATGTTGTCTGTAAATTTTAAAATTAAATACACTTAAGAATTCTTATTTTAAAGTCATACGTATTTAAATTTTTAATTTATGTGAAGTTTGTGTTTTAATGTCATCTGCCACGCTTTCAAAATCGGGGATATGCTGTGATAAGGCCAATCGTAAAGAATCTTCTGTATGCAAGTCCGAAGAATCTTCTGTATGCAAGTCCGTAACAGTAGAGCGATTCTTCGTCTTTTTTTTTTTTTTTTTTTTTTTTTTGTTTCAAATATGAAAAGGCCGATTCACATAGATATGTGGAATCAAAATAGGAATTTAGAAATTCAGTGCATTTTTTTACAGTACTTTTCTCGGCAAACATATTTCCAAAAGTCTTTTTCTGATGACCTAGCTTTTAGGAAGATATCGTTTCGCAATGTAATAATTTCATTTTCAGGTAATATTTTCTCCATGTGAAAAATCTCAGCGATTTTTTTTTTTTTTTTTTCCCTGCAATTTGTTTCGTATCTAAGTCGACCTTAACTGGACAAGAAATATATTGAACAATGTCTTCAATTGTTTTAAAATCACTGAATCTGGTTTCAAAATCATCCACAACTTTCTCAATTTCAGAAACATATTTCTCACTATTAAATTCAAAAACAGGATATTTTTGCAAATGATCTTGCATATTTGCAAAATGATTGAATTTTTCTTTGAGACCCTTAGCCATTGCCAAAAATTGATATTTATATGTAGAAATACCACTAATCATGTCACCCACATTTTTATTTTTTCCTTGTAATTCCAAATTCAGATCACTTAATTTACTGGTAAAATCTGCCAAAAAAGCCAGATCACACAACCACACTGTGTCTTGCAGCTGCTGATAATCATCTCCACTTTGATCGACATTTTTGTCAATCAGATCGACAAAATCTGTAGAAACTTACTCCGACTCAGCCACTTCACATATGTGTGTAATATCAGATCTGGTTCATTTTCGTTGAGGTGCATTTTGAACAGTCTCCTTTTAAGAGATTGTCCTCTGATGGAATTCACGATTTTGAAAGCTATGTCCATAATACTTTTGCTATTTAATCTTTTGCTGGCTAACACTTTTTGGTGGATGACAGTGGTAACTCAAAAAATCTGGGAATTCATCATCCTTTTGGCACAATGCGATGAATCCGTTAAGATACCCCATCATTGCTTTAGCTCCATCTGTTGTTTTTGATACGAGCTTAAATAGTGGTGTTTTTAATTTTTTCAATAAAAATTTTGAATGCGTTAAATATATCAAGACCTGTAGTTCTTTCTTTTAATGAAACCATATCCAGAAGCTCTTCTCTAGTGGCAGAATCATCGAAAAATATACGAAGAAAAACGAGCAATTGAACTGCATCGCTGACGTCTGTTGTAAAGAAAAGGACACACACAGCAATACGAGCACGCAATTGTTCGCTCTTTAAGGGCACTTTTAATTCCATTTTTGTTCTTAAAATTTTCAAAAAGAGAATCTGTTATTTCTAAAAATGCGTCTTTGATGAATTGACCATCAGAAAATGGTTTGAATTTTTTTGCAAGAAATTACTCACTTTAAATGATGCTACAGTTACTGCTTTAGATTGTAAATTAGGTGTCACAAAGAAATTTTGTTGTGCAAATAATCTGGATTTAAGTTCTTTTAATTTATTTTTTCTAAGGTCACTATTAGGCGAAAAATCCCATTGGTATTTACCATGGAGAGCTTTGAAGTGCCTTTCTAAATTTCCTTTTTTTGGGTCTAGCCACAGAAGCATTGCAAATCAAATAACAGCATTTTTCTTTTATCATTACAAAAAAGTATTCTAGTTCCCACTCTGGATAAAAATCATACGTTTTACTCTTTTTCATAGTATTCATTTTAAATCAAAGGGTATTAAATTAAAGTATAAGCACTGTCCAGTTATTAATATTAAGTAAGCCAAATAAGAATTCGACACATACACTATGCTCCTCAACGTAACTGCGTGAATTTTCACTAGACAAGCCTAGCTGCTGCTGCGTGACGACAAGAATGGTAATGTGGTTCAACGGATTTGTAATAAGTGTATGCAGTGGGGCGCATAATAATAATAACATTTAGATTTTGACTAATTTTTTTTTTATATTATTATTATTAATAATATTATCTATATGGTGCAAGGAAGCCAGAGGCTTATTTAGTTGGCATATTTTCTGGAATAAACTGCCTTCCTGAGGCTGAGGTTGACAGTTTAAGGGACAACTGGATCAGTACCTTCTAGCAGTGGAAAGAGTATGATAAAGAGGGATACAGGTTATATAGACAAAGAATATATATATATTTTTTTTTTTTTTTGACGTGAATAACGTCTAAGCGCTGTTATATCTCCGAAACTAATAGACAGTAGTATAAACAATTTATACTTATTTTGTTGGGTATATAATGCTGTCGATGAATATGCAAGAAAAAATGAGAAATTTTGATATTTAATATCATTTTTTTTGAAAAACTAAAAAGTTCACATTTTGGTCAGTAACCGTTGCGCCTTGGTTACTTTCACTTTTGATAACTTCTAAACTATGATAGATAGACATAAACAGTGAACAACAAAATTGTTCGGTAGGAAACGTAGTTTTTACATTTATAAATAGTTCTGATGTAGCTCTTATAGTTCCCAAGTAATAGTGATTCAAAGTTGAGAGACCGAAAAATTTGAGCATTTTCAAGGTTGTTTTTGCAATATCTTGAAAACTATAAATGTTAGACAAAAACAGTAAGCAACAAAATTGTTGCCCTTTGAGAGCTCTACAAGAATATATAACAAGATTTCAAATCAGGTTTTTAGTTTTCGAGAGTTGAACAACTCGTTAACGTAACTACTTTATTCAGTTACTTCGCATTTGTGGAGCAGTGTGGTTGTGTTTCATTCAGTTAAGTTGCAATGATGACGAGTTGTTACATCAACTAAACGTGTTCAAATATTTCAACAAAATCACAAATCTAACGTTGAAAAGCAAGCACCAAAGTTGGCGGCAAGTTTTCTTGTTTCCAATTTTCCAATTTTCCAAAGTTTCCAATTTTCCTTTCTTTCTTTAACAATATAACTTCAAACGCTGGGCTTTAGATTTTGGCATGCATTGTACTTGTGCAGTGATGCAACAAGTACAATGCATGTGCTCCAGAAAACTCAATTGTATGAAACAAGTGCAGTGACGCAACAAGTTGC
This sequence comes from Mastigoproctus giganteus, assembly GCF_048544385.1. NCBI lineage: Eukaryota > Metazoa > Arthropoda > Arachnida > Uropygi > Thelyphonidae > Mastigoproctus > Mastigoproctus giganteus. The sequence goes on from NC_143579.1 coordinate 207,308,830, forward strand.
ATACAATTGAGCAACAAAATTGTTGCCCTTTGAGAGCTCTACAAGGATATATAACTAGATTTCAAATCAGGTTTTTAGTTTTTGAGAGTTACTCGTTAAAGTCACTACTTCGTTACTTTGTCATGGAACAAGTACCAAATGATGTTCGTTTGTTTCATCGTAACAACGCTGTTGTTCAATATATAATGCTCAAGTGTTGGAAGGAAATACCACCATCGATTGTACAGCCAACGATCACTTCACCGGTTACAAGAGTCATGAACAGTTGACTAGTGTGCAAACAAAACTCCATCAAATGAGTGTAGCAGAGACTGACTGGAGGTTTGCCATGCGTATTGCATCTATCGACTGGAAAACCTTACATGATCACTACAAATATTGATGTTGAAGATGGTTTGGTCAATAGAGTGATCAGAACTTTATAGCACATTGAGATAGAAGAAACAGAAATCAAAAGATTGCGGTTACATTTCGAAAACAGGAATGTTGGAATAAGAGTCATCCCAAGTATCACCCGCACATATTGTCTCATCGTGGCATATTAAAATCTGGTTGGACTCCGATTATGGGATGTTCCACCACAGTATCTTTCAAAACCAAAATTCTTAAATTCAAAAGAATCCAATTTCCTTTGGTTGAAGCATGTACCATGATGGTTCATAAATCTCAGGGTGGAACTTTCAAAGAAATCATATTTGATTACGATAAAGAGTCTTGAACAGCAACTGATATACGTTGCATTCTCAAGAGTTAGAAACATTGATGGCCTGTACATCAGAAATCAGAAACACGAGTTTACATTCTACCATGCTTGCGATTGTAACGCACCTACGATGCAAGATCTTTGAACTGAATTGAAACGTTTGAATAACCGTCGTTTGGAAACGCTCTCTACAACTGCATTACAATTTTGGGATCAAGTTTGCTTTGTCGAGTTTTAGAATAGTATTGTTGAATACACAGAATTTGAAACTTCATAATGAAGACATTGCGGCTGATCCAATTCTCATGGAATCGAATATCTTGGCATTAATGTTCGATGTTTGTATCCTCGAACATCAATTAACATTGATGTTCGAGGATACAAATGTATCACACAATTCAAAAGACCTTCTGTGCGATCTGGTGGTGTTGAGATATACAATAAAGTCGAATCGACAATATGTACGCCACATTCTCATTACCGTGGATACAGACTCGCTACAGCAAATGACTGGTACAGGTAATTGTGGCGACATTTGTGCAGCAGAAATTGAAATAAATGGACAGAAGACTTTGCTTGTAACATTCTACATCTCACCTAATTCAACATTGGAGTAGATTAAAGTTTTCTTAATATTCAATCTAGCTATTTATATGTCGAAGTTTGGAGACATACCTAAAGTTTTAAGGAAATTCAACTTTCAAAAGATCCCAATAATTTTAATGGGTGATCTCAACATTGACATTAAGAAACCTGAAAATGTTCCATTCCTCAACTTCGTGGAATCAACGTTCGATCTTAAACTCGCCTCAGATCCTACAAAAAATCTACTATGCGTGGTCAATCATGTATCAACTTGGTCCTCATTATCATTCATTATTACTAGCCATGTAGTGCAAGGAAGCCTGAGGCTTATGCTGCACCAGCTAAAAAAAAAATTTCCAAGTTACCCTGAGAGAGAGAGAGAGAGAGAGAGTCAGAAGTAGAAGAAAATCACCAAGAAAGAGAAGAATGATGATATCAAGCTCCGGATCCTGGGTGTGCCAAGCCCATACTCACCAGATGTGAGCCCCTGGAGTCAATCGCAATGTTAATAGTTTGAATTGTTTCAACTATGTATCCTGCTGTAGTTACCACAAACCTTTATTGTTGATTGTAAATGAAAATAAATTAAAACTGATTTTATTAAGCTGTACTTGTATGTGACGTATTTTTTCATTTCACATGACGTTATTCACAGATTCACCTTTGGCTCCATGGGGCCAACGTCGATTTTTTTTGCAATGTCTGCTAGAGAGTTAAAACATAGCATGATATTGTCAGGATAGAAAGATAAAAAAACAAACAATAAAACTTTAAAATGTTTATCATTAAAAACAGTCATATATATACAACAAAATTCTGTCTATCTGAGATAGTTGAGACTGAGAATATAGATACATCTATATCCCTCCCCATTTTTCTATTCATTGTCTTTTCTTTAGCTTTTCTTACATATGTAGCTTCTTTTAGTAAATTCACCCCACCCCCCCATAATTTCAGAATTGTTTACATTAAAAGCATAGGAACAGCTACAGGTGTGTTCAGGAAATCAGAGATTGTGGAACATGCCTGTAGTTACTCATATGCTTTTAATGTAATTCCTTTTCTCTCCCCCAATAATTTCAAAATTATGGGGGGGGGGGAAAGAATGAATTTTATTAAAAGTAAAATTAGAGAAACTGTGTACATAAGAAATTTTAAGGGCAAGACAATAAATAGAAATATGGAGAGGGATACAGATGCATTATGGATGCAAATTTTTGGTGACAAAATATAAATTTACACTGTAAAAACTCATGTACATAAATGTGATACTTAAATTATAAAGATTACTAAATTCCCGTAATTTTTTTTTTTTGTTACGTTGTAAAGCTCCTTTTTTTTTTTTTTTTAACCCACTGTAGTTTTTTATTGTATCCAGTAAACAAATATGGCTTACACTGATGCAAGATTTCATCAGCAGATTTGCCTCAGTCATTAATTACACCATTTATGGTGCATGTTGGTAGATCATTTAAATCCACTGCTGAGCAATCAAGCACTTCCTTGAGTTCAGTATAGTCATCTGGCATTTTCTTATTTGGCATGCTTTCAACAGCAATTTAAAATAAAATTGAAAGCCTACACCTTTGGAAACATTACTGAATAGTTTTCAGTTTTGTTATACATGTAGTTCCCAACTTTACGAGTTAATTCATTCCTAGCATGCGCTCATAAAGCGAAAACCGTTTTTGTTGTTATTTGGTTTTTAGGAGCATTAGCAACTAAGGCCATTTGCTCCAGGGATATGTGGTGGTCATTCCCTGACCTTTACGCATCCTCCGTATTTGGTGGTCATAGGCTCGAACCCCGGTCTAATCAAGAAGTGTGTGCTACACACTGCTGCTCCTGCCCACCTGGCTACGGAGGCACCATGAAAACTCATAAAGCGGAAATTTATTTATCATAGACACAATGTTAAAAATAGGGGTTACATTATCAACAATGAAATTAATTAGCTAATTAGTTTACGTTTAAACAATGATTGATTTATCCAAAGAAATGAAAACGTAGCCTGTAAAATCAAGCAAATTATAATAATAGAGAAATTATTTATCACTTACAAATGTTAAAGAATGTTTATTCTTCATCATCATCGACTAAATGCACGCTCATTGATCACTCATAATTCACTCGGCACTCGGTTTGTTGCACAAGGAGTCGTCGTCTTCAGAAATGCTTTAAGAGGTGTTTATTTCCAAGATAATCTTCTCTTTTCTTTATAAATTTCAATAGCATGCATAAGCATTTTAAACGGAACGCACAAATTGCAACTAACAAGATTTGCACGGAGTAACAAGTTTATGAAGCTTAAAAAAAAGGAATGAAGAAAAGTTTCTGAAAATTTATTTATGTTTTTTATACGATTGAAGATTTCAGTAAAGGGGAAACACATTTCACCATAATAACATAAAAAACCACACAATTCCAGCTATCGGTATTTTTGCAAATGCAATAACATCGAGTTTACTACCCGTTTATAACTGCTTGCAGTAACAGAAAAGCCTAATAAACCGGAAAGTGCAAATTGTTTTTATTGTCTTATGGTCATGACCTCCAGAAACGTGCTTTAGAAAAATATCACAAAGCCGTTCAAAATTGGTTCTTATAACAGAACATATGATGACGATGAAAGTGTAGTGCATTTTAATGATTCGAATTGGTAACTAATACAGTTTACACTATAAAAATGACCTTTTAGAGAATTACATAGTGAAAATTTCAGCTTTCGAGGTCATGGAACAAATTACTAAAAGACAAATTACCGTTACTGGGTTCACATTACGATATTTTCACGATATGATGGTGACTCTGGACCGGATTAATATTGAAAAGTATTGTATAGCTATGCGCGTGGTTTGAAATGCAATATTTATGAATGTTTAACATTCATTTTTTGCAATTAATATTCATATTTCTGATTTTGTTGATACTTGACACCTGAAAAAAAAAAAAAAAACTCTTAAAGCAGGAACTACCTGTATATATATATTTTTTTTTTTAATGAAACCCCCCAAACATGAAAGGTATTAAAACCTGTAGTACTTAGTACTCTGCATGGGTTGAAGGTTGAGAAAATGAAAGAAGATACTTGTTGACATTAGACTTCAATTTCTGTAGATTGTAATTTTCAGGAAATACTTATGAAGGGAGGTTGTTCCAGAAAACAGAAATTGAAGGAATAAGTGAAGAAGAAGAAGAAAAGTTGGTTCTGTGAATTTGAAGTTGAACAGTAAAAGAATGCTGACTTGTTGCGGCATGTGCTTGGTCTGGTTGAAGAGAGTGGAAATTATACAAGCCAATTCAGAAGTGTCCGTGGAGGCAACTATAGAAAAGGCATGCAGCAGAAACAGAATGTCTATAAGACAGAGTTGAGAGACTTTGTTATAGATGGGTAATTAATTAACCTAACTGCCCTCTTTTAAATGGAGTCCATAAACGAGAGAGAGAGAGAGGTTTAGGGGGCACCACCGCCAGAGGCGCCTCCGTAGCCAGGCAGGCAAGAGCAGCAGTGCATAGCACATGCTTCTTGATTAGATTGGGGTTCGAGCCCATGACCACCAAATACGGAGGATGTGGAAAGGTCAGGGAATGACCACCGCATATCCCCAGAGCAATATGGCCTTAGAATCTAATGCTCCTAAAAACCAAATAACAAACAAACAAACCACCCTAGATATGGGAACAATATTCCATGTTAGGATGGACTTGAGATTTGTACAGAGTGAGTAGCTGTTTGAAGGAAAAATAACACTGAAAGTGAAAGAGAAAACCCATTTTTTTTTAGATGCAGTGGAAGCAATACTTGTGATGTACTTATACCAAGAGAGAGATTAGAAGGCAGTGTAATCCTTAGTAGAGATATGTGATCTTGTCTAGAAATCATGTCAATAAATGAAGATAAGCATAGGAGCAGAAGAATCCTTTTTGTGAGATATGACAGGACTGAGTTTTAGAAGGATTGAAATCAACTAAGTTATCTTTGCCTCACTGGAGAATTACTTGCAGATTAGCATTTAAGGAATTAGTAGTGGATATTTGAGAAGTTGAAGCTGTTTGCGCAGGGCAAGGTTTCTCAAAAGGAAGGTGCAATGATGTGCTATCAGCATCAAAATTATGGATAGGATTTCCAATCAATGGGAGGTCATTAGTGTACAAGAGGAAAAGAGTGGAAGAAAGAACTGAACTGTGGGGACACCAGCATTAGTGAAGGTTAGACTTCTGACCAAGAATAGCTTATCCAAAAGATTGTCTGATAAACTTATAAATCTTAACAATTCTTGCCCAATGATTTCATTGTTGATGTCAGTTTAGCTTAAAATATGTGAATTGTTTCTTTCTCAAATTTAATTTCATTGCTTGTATTATTCATTGATCTAAAAATTGAATCATACAGTTAAGTAAGTGTGATTCAATCTTTATTATACTTTCATGTACAGTTTGGTGAAAGTACTTAATTTTTACGTGCTCTTATGCAATACTTAGATTTTGATCTACTGAAACATCCACAAATAGTAAAACATTGTTATCTTCTCTCTTCATTTTATCATTAAACTGTTTAACAAATTTTGAAATATCTTAGTTGTCATCCATGGCATACTATTATTTTTGTAATATGGTTTTAATTTTTTGATCCATTCTTAAAACACTTGAGTTTTGTATATTTTGATGTTATATGTGTAAATTGTAAGTGCAATTTGTTTTCTTATATGTGTGCTGTAAGAAATTCGGTTTTATTTTTAATGCATACTGTATCTCTGTTTATATTTTTACATGTTGGTGTTAGTATTGGTAGATGATAAAGAAAAAACTCTTTAAAGTAACCTGTTTAGTCAGCTGACATGGAAAATAGCCATTTGACTAAACAGATTAAAAAAAAAAAGTGAAGCTTTCAAAAAAGATATGGAATTAAATTTTCTGACAATAAAAATGCTTGTTTAATACAGGTGAGATTTTAGCTTTTTGAAAACTGAGTGCACTGATTGCTGTTTATGTTTGACAGATTGGTGCTTGATAGAAGGTTTTCGTAAGAGGTATTTATCAGGAGACTGTTAAAAATCTGCTGCTTAACAGAGGATCTATTAAATATACAAAAAAAAGTGAAATGATAATGCACAGATACCTAATCTGTGCATTATCATTATTATTATTTAACATGAGTTAAATAATGGTCTGGACATAAACAATACACATGAATCCAAGATATATTGCCTTAGAAGCATTTAAAGAACTTTTTTTGTTGTTGTTTGTTGTTGAAATATTGGAAGCTTGCCTGCCTAAGAGTACCATTCCTAGGGCCTAGGCATGGAAATGTGCAAGACAAACAACCCAAGGGAATTATCTGATGGTGCATAAGGCTAGCTGAAGGTTTCTCATGTCCCTGAGCAAAAATAATTGGCCCTTGAAATATTAAATAAAATATTCCTGTTATTTATTCTGAGTTAATTTTATTACTGAAAATATAAATATACCTAGCATCACTTTCACTAGTTTCATTCATTGATTGAAGATCCTTAGCCAATGAAAAATGTTCACCTGATATTACTCTTTTACTAATAGTTTGTGGTTTTTAATAATAATTTACTTTTATATAACTTGGTATATATTCCAGTGATATCATTAGATCAAATCTTATGAACATCAGCATACATGATGGCCTTATTTATTAGGTTTTAAAAAAATGAAACTTTATAAATGCTGTATTGATGGCAGTATGATGGTTTAACAAGAAAGCCATTGCAAGTGGAGTGTACATTGCAGTGCAGATACACTTGCTTATTAGTAAAATGATGAACCTAGTTTCAAATTGAGAACTTAATTCAACTGTTAAAAGGGTGGTCAAGATATATGGAATGAAACCACTGAAATCATAGGGATTTGTGTTAACTTAATGAGTGGCTCAAAGACTTAGTGTAAACCAGAATTGAAATTTTACAATTTTATGGAATAAAGTTAATTTTTTGTAACTTTTTTCTTTACATTTTGTGTGACAATTCCTAACATATCAAAAATATGCATTCATAATGTAATAAAATTACTTTGTAGTTGAATACCTCAATTGTTGCTAAATTGACATGATCTTATTTTTTTATTTATTTTTCTCTCTCTCCCCATTAAAGTAGAACTGGCAACAAGAATTCAACAAATGGTTAGGACGGGATCAGTTGCCTTTATTTACAATTGACACACATCATAAAGTGCAGGTTAGTATCATTTTGGTATGTTTGTTCATTTGGACCATTAAGTACTTTATGTAGCATAAAACTTTAAGAAGTCAGTTCACATTATTTTTCCTATCACTTTGCCATTTTACTTAGAAATGGCAAAGTGATCTCACCATAAGTCTATCTTAGCTGTAAAATGTCTTTTACAGCTAAGTTAGACATTATGGTGAGTCCATCTTCATCAGTATTGAAGATATATAGAGCTTAGAATGTTGTTGATCATGTGCCATTTCTCCTCATGGATGAATTGATACACTTTTCGGTCTGACTTGACGATGGATGACCTGAGTGCTCAAAATCTTCAACTAAAATTTGGCCACCTTGGAAATGTGAATACCATTGAAAAGTTTATATTCTGTTCTTGAGCATCATCATCAAATGCAACATTTGTTTAAGCATTTTGTAACCTCCAAAGCTGTTTTTCCCAAGTTTATGACAAAATTTGATGCAAATTCACTGTTCCTTAATGTTAGCCATCTTACTCAACTACAAAAATCTTAAGACACTCAACAGAAACACACTTAAATACCATTGTACAAAAGCACAAACATCCTACTGGTGTGAAATCTGCCACAATAACTCACAATGAATTAGTTCAGCGCTAATTAATGACACATTGCTATACTGCATGGTTAGGGCTCCACGTGGCCAGTCGAGGGCAACTTTTGGCTTGTACCTCATGCATAAGTGTCATCGAAACAACTTTGAAAAACATAAATATAGATATGTATAACTATGAGTCCACACATGAAAAATGTAAATATGTATATATACACCTGAAAAGGTTAAGGACAATTATAACTCATATTTTTTGAAACGCCTAGTTAGAATGTTTAGAACTAGAAAAATCTCAGAGGGAGAGAGAAATAGAAGGATAAATAATCCAAATATCTAAAAATAAATCACCCTGTAATGAAGCAAAGTGAAACCTGGAATTCTGCTCTGTTATCCAAACTGAACTGTCCATAAATAATACTGCCTCACCAGCTATGATCTGCAACATATGGTTGAATAAATATTCAGTTGATAAACAATTTTCAAAAAAATGGAAGTTGTCATGAAATAACAAAACATAAATCATAGGTCCCAAATATTATGAGCCATTTCTGACAATGCTGTATCCCCTTTGAAAGTACTTTTGACACCATAGAGATATATTATATTTTGACAGTGGTCAGCTGATCTCAGGTGAAGAAATAGAATTTTAAGCCCACACAACATCAGATCATTCCATGAACATACATTTGTACACATTTAATAGTCATAATGCTAATTCCCATATAAACAGCCACGACAGCCTATGGTGTGACAAAGACAGTTTCAGATATTTATGAAAGCACTGTAAAGAATTGTTGCTTTCTGTCCAAATGTCTTATCCCTTCTGCCCGCACAATGAAAAATATTTTTGAAATATTTTGTGAATGGTACCCCCATGAAACTTTCTCCTTAATATCTTGTTCCAGGTCAACATTCAGCTGAAGTGTAGTAACTGAATGTTGACTGAACAAGAAAGACAAATAAATAAATAAATGGCATGTAGAATTGAAAGAGGTTAAAGTGAGTCGATGGAACCAATGGAATGCAGATCTCATAAGCTACTAAGTTTACATGTACAGCCACTCCCTGATTAATGTAAAGGTTGTGTTCTGCGGAATGCTATGTAAGTCGGAATTTCCCTAAATAAGCATTTAGGGAAATTCCACACTTGCAACTATGTAGGCTGAATTTGATAGAAGCAAAAAAGAAATGTTCGACGAACATGTAAATAGAATTATTCAAGTTTTTTATCTCATGCGCAGGAAAAATTATAAAAGCGTACAAAATTACAAAAATTTCAAAATTATAAAATTACAAAAAAGAGAGGAGACAGGCATAATGTCAGCAAGTTTTACCTTTTGAGCATCGTTGCCAGAATTAACTCTCCAGCTGATAAGCACGCTGCTACGGAATTTAAGGGCTGTGCAGATTTAGATGGGATTTTTTCCAACACATCACAAAATTTCTCTGCAACTGCAGAATCGGCACTGGCGACTTCACTGCATACTTTGGAAACCAGTGTGATGTTTGAACCTATTAAACCATCTGTTGCTTGCCACGAACTTGGCTTGGGGTTTCCATACTTATCATTATCATCATAAATACTTCTTGCTTGAATGGCCATTAGATTCAGGGGCACTTTCTTCTGAATGTGATTTTCCATCCATGTTAGTAATAGCTTTTCCATCTTTGATATAGCACCTGAATGCTGTTTAGTGATCACTGTTGGGGTGGACTGGCCCCGGTGTGAAATACATTGATCCTTTAACACCTTCTTTTTTACGTGCACTGTCCCTTAAAATAGTATTCACTGTTGAAGCAGCAAGACCTAATTCCATGCAATAAATGACAAACTTTGTCCTGCTTTGTAGGACAAAGTTAGTAAGCCTATGAAAGATAGTAAGCCTATCTTTCATAGGCTTATGCCCAGATAAACTAGCCTCATCCTTAGTGATGTACGTTCTCCTTGGGCATTCGCTTCCAGAAGAGGCCAGTTTTGTCGATGAAAACTTGCTGGGGAAGATAACCCTCTTGATCAACAAACTCTTGGAATTCAATTTTAAAGGTCTCAGCTGCTTTTTTATCAGCACTGGATGCCTCCCCATGCCTTTCAACACTTTTGTTTTATATTTGCCCTTTTTTGAAGCACTTGAACCAGCCTCTGCTGGCTTTAAAGTCTTCAAAGTGCACAGTACTGCCACTGGTTGATGGAGCTTTAAGTTTCAGATCGTCATAGATCTGAAACAATCATACAAGTGATGTTCTGCACACCACACGTTAAACAATAAAAAAAAAAGACGCTAATTGGTTGAGAACAATTGTACGAGTGATGTTCCATGCGCCCTGTGTCTGAAAATTTCCATCTACATATCGTTCCAGCTATATCAGAAAGCCATCGGTCCTTAAAATAAATGATCGTATGGAAGGTATATCGGTTCCTGAGAATATTGGATGTTGATGTCATCGTAAGTTGAGCCCCCACTGTAATAATAATAATTGCTGGATTGGTCCAATTATAATGAAATATAGGTAGGCTCGACAAATCATCCTAAAAGAGCCAATATAAAATTTAGTTGAGTTATTACATGCAGACGGACAGCAAAGAAATAATTGCCAGATTTCTATTGGTCTGATTTTAATGAAGTTTAGGATGGTTTGACAGATATCTAAAAGAGCAAAATTTTAAATTTTTTATGAAAATCCATTCACTTAGAGTTGAGTTATGTGTTACTATACACATATATGCTAACGCAACTAAAAATGGCCTGTGGTATTTTTTACACATATTAGACACTACTCGAGGTATACTATGGTGTTTCTCAACCAGGATTCCACAAGAAATCATGGAATAAATGAATATAAATTTTGAAATGCCACAAAAAATTTCCAAATATTCCTCAAAATATAGTGGGGAATTTTTGTCTGATCTTCGTCTCCGTGTGCTACCTACTGCCTCTTTGTTGTGTTTGGTCGGTTATATTTAGTTGTGTTGCATCTGTGCAACACAACTAAATATTCATTTCATATTGTTACAGAGCCAGCTCACTGGCTTGATCCAGTCTTTTCTTGATCTCTCTGTTTCCAGATTGTTTGAAAAGGTTCTTTTTTTTATTTAAACTTTTGTAAGAGTGACAATTGGGAAACTGAGTAAGTCTTAAGTAGAGTGCAGTTCCACGGATCTCAGCAATAGCAATACCCAGAATGATTTATTTTCAGGAGTGATATCTTAAGTGGTGTTTAGTATATGTTACAGTTGTTCACTGTTTTGTTGATTTGTAGTTTTTGCTTAGTTTTGTAATTAGCGCTTTCACCAAAACCATGGTTGCTTTTGCGTATCTAAAATCCCACCCACATAACAGTATTTTCATACTGCTGTTGAAGGTTGAAAAATGTTGAAGTACATAAAAAGAAGGCATGTCATTGAAGGAAAGGAAAAGTGAAATCAAAATCATTGGAGTCAAGTATAGGTAAAGCAGGAAGACAAGAGAAGTGACTGATATTAAAAAAAAAAATTGCCTTTACAATGACAGTTACTTAGCCATGAATTTTACATGGACTTGAGATGAAAATTGCCCAGTTTATGCATTGTTTGTGGGAACAAACAGCTACTTGTTAAAGGGAAGTCTTGTCTGACCAGTTTGATTGGATACTCTGATGTGGTCACAAAGGAACTGGATGCAAAAAATAATTTTGATCATCATATACAGTGGATTCCGGTTAATTGGGACACATCAGAAATAGATCACTTTGGCACAATTAAGCGAAATTTTAACCACTGAGCTGAAGAACACATTCTAACAGAGGCAAAAAGGTATGAATAAAATAAAAGGAATGTGGCATTTAAAGAAAGCACACTGTATTTAAGTTATATTGGTACAAACATTTATTTAAAAATAACTAAAACTAAAAGCAAACAAAATGTACGTATATACTTATAATATACATATGTAAAATGAAAATACATAATAATGTCTGTTTCAAGCAAAGGCTACACATTACTTAAGGGTTCGTACTTTGAAAAAAAAAAATGATCAAGTGTACCCTGACGTTTTCTCTTTATGGACTACAACTGAACAAAGTCGACGCAGGTATCTAATGCTGATAAAGGACTGCCTTCATTGCCTTCCTGCATGAAATAGCATATCAATTCAGCGATATATTTCCTGGCATCCTGGTTAGTCCACTCACTTAGGTATATCATCGTCATAATTTTGAAGGTTATTGTCAGTCCTTAAAAATTTTTCACAATTTTGGATGTGTTGCAGTTCCTAAGCCATTTCATTTTCTGTACAGCTCATTGCGTCTGAATCACAATTAGTCATGAAACCACATTTAGCAAAACAATTCAGAATTGTTTTGCTACTTATTCCAGCTATCAGCGATAAATTGTACAGCTTTTAATGTTGAAACTTTTGCACTAACTTCTATTGATTTTGAAGATGTCAGGATTTTCCTCAATTTTTTTTTTTTTTATTGCTTCAAGAATATGATTAACTAGCTTTCTGCGATAATAGGTCTTCAAATTTTTTATAATTCCCGCATCCATAGACTGTTTCCGGGACGTGGTGTTAGGAGATAAAAATTCCAGTTTAATATTTTTTAAACCATCTACATTAGGGTGTGCCGTGCAGTTGTCCGATATCAACAGAATTTTTCTGGACTTCCGTTGCAGTTTCATGTCCCAGTTCATTAGCCATTGCGTAAAAATATATGTGGTCATCCACTCCTTGTTAGCATAATACGAAACTGGCAAACTGCCTATTGTAAGCCCCTTTAAACAATGGGGTTTAGCACTTTTACCAATAACCAAAAGTTTGAGTTTATCGTTTCTTGACATGTTTGAGCAGCACAACACTGTTACACGATCCATTGCTTTCTTTGAATTGGACAGTGTTGTGTGTGTTGATAGCTCAGAGAACCATCCGGTGTAGCCCGATAATACAGGCCTATTTCATCAGCATTGTAAATGTCATAATTTTAAACAAATCTGTCAGTTTTTCAGATTTCCATTGCTCAATACTCGTAGCATCAGCACTGTCCTTCTCGCTGTATGCTTTTTTGGAACTTTAGCTTTTCATGTCTGCATTTCCATTGAGACAGCCAACCATCCACCGCTTTGAAATTTACGTGACCTAGCTTTTTGGCAACTCTTCTGACATGGTTTTTAGCATAGGGCTGTTTACATGCACACCTCGTTTAGATACAGTGGAAAAACCATTGATTCAAAGCATCCTCAACGTCTGGATCTTTGCCTTCCCTCTTTCGCTTATGAGATGTTTTCTTTAAACTCACATGCAATGTCCACTCCTGTTTAAGTTTTTCTTGTTGCTGTAGCAGTCTTGAAATTGTACATTTTGGCAAATTTATTCGGAATTGTTTTGCTACTTATTCCTTGCCAGCTATCAGCGATAAATTGTACAGCTTTTAATTTTGAAACATTTGCACTAACTTCTATTGATTCTGCTAACTGATGATGACTGATGTTAGGAGGTTAACTTTTTATTTTGTCAAGAATAGCAATTTTTTCTTAAAGGGACAAATCTTTACATGGCATCTTGACAGGGGTCTTAAATGTACTGGAAAAAAAAAAAAAAAAAAAAAAAATCAGTGCACTGTTTGGTACAGTTTTTAATCTATGTTAACCCACAAGACATTTTTTTTTTTTTTTTTTTATGGAAACACCAAACACGAGAGGTATTAGAACCTATAGTACTTAGTACCGTGCTTGGATTGGAAGTTAAGAAGACAAAAGGAGACATTTGTTGACATTGGACTTGAACTTCTGTAGACTGTAATTTTCAGGAAATACGTATGAAGGAAGGTTGTTCCAGAAAACGGCAATTGAATGAATAAATGAGGAAGATGAAAAGTTGGTTCTGTGAGTTTGAAGTTGGACAGTAAAGGCAGCACGTGTTCGGACTGTTTTGAAAGAGAGAGAGCAGGAATTATAGAAGCCAATTCAGAAGAACAGTGCCCATGGAAGTATCTGTAGAAGAGGCATGCATCAGAAACAGTACGTCTATGAGACAGCGAGTGGAGGGACTCTGTTAGAGATGAATCATTAATTAATCTAACTGCCCCATTCTGAATGGAATCAAGAAGCCTGAGAGAGGTTTGGGGGCACCACCCCAGATGTGGGAACAATATTCCATGGCTGGGCGGATTCGCGGTTTATTCAGAGTGAGCAGCTGTTTGGAAGAAAAGTAACGCCGAGAGGGAAAGAGAAAACCAAGTTTTTTAGATGCAGAGGAAGCAATATTTGTAATGTGCTTGTGCCAAGAGAGATTAGAAGTCAGGGTAATCCCCAAAAGAGATATATCATTTTGCCTAGAAATTGGAGTGTCACTAAAGATAAGCATAGGAGCAGAAGAATCCTTTTTGCAAGATATAAGACAAGACTGAGTTTTAGAAGGGTTGAAATAAACTAAGTTGTCTTTGCCCCACTGGAGAATTACCCGAAGATCGGCATTTAAGGAATTGGTAGCAGATTTTCGAGAAGTTGAAGCTGATTGAGCAGGACAAGGTTTCTCAAAATGGAAAGTGGAATGCAATGTGCTATCATCGGCAAAACTATGAATAGGATTTCCAGTCAGTGGAAGAAGGTCATTAATGTACAAGAGGAAAAAAGTGGGGGAAAGAACTGAACCTTGGGGGACACCGACATTAGTGGAGAAGTTAGAAGACAGAGAGCCATCTACCATCACCCTCAGTGAGCGTGATGTTTTTAGTAATTGGATAACCAATTACTAAAAACAGTTGGTAAACCATAAGATGGAAGCTTGTTTAGAAGACCTTTATGCCAAACATGATCGAAAGCCTTTGAGATGTCAAGAGCAACTACTTGTGTTTCACTGAACCTTTCCATTGAATTAGTCCATAAATGGGTAACATAAGCCAGAATATCACCAGTGGATCGACACTGACGGAATCCATACTGGTGATCGTTGATCAGATGGAAGGTTTCTAGGTAGTTTAAGAGTTGGCGGTTAATTGATTTCTCCATTACTTTAGAAAGAGTAGAAGTAATTGCAATGGGACGATAATTGGTTGGGAGGGATTTGTCACCCTTTTTAGGAACTGGCTGGATATGAGCAAATTTCCAAGCAGAAGGAAAAACACCTTTGGAATAAGAAAGTGAAAAAAGGCGGCAAAGAATAAGAATAAGTTCAGGAGCACAGGTTTTGAGAACAAGTGGAGAAATACCATCGGGACCTGGAGCTTTCTTAGCATGAAGATTCGTCAAAATCCTTCTGACATACTTTTGATGGAAGACCACAGGAGGCATTGAATGGAGCGTGTTGGGAATGGTGGGAGGTGTTTTACCAAGATCATTAATACATGAGTTGGAAGAAAAATGGGATGCTAGCAGGTCAGCTTTATCCTTGGCTTAGGTGACAACGGAACCATCTGGTTTGGACAGAGGTGGGAGCAGAAATGGGCAAAAGTTGCGGCCAATAGCTTTGGCAAGAGACCAGAATGCTTGGCTACCATTAGGGCAAGAAGCAAGTTTTCTACTCTTTGCCTGTTCGAACTCTAGTTTGGACTGATTAATACATATGTACCCAGTTTGTTTGTTATTTGTTAGTTATTTGGTTTTTAGGAGCATTAGCAACTAAGGCCATATTGCTCCGGGATATGCGGTGGTCATTCATTGACCTTTCCGCATCCTCTGTATTTGGTGGTCACGGGCTCGAACCCCGGTCTCATCAAGAAGCGTGTGCTACGCACTGCTGCTCCTGCCCACCTGGCCACGGAGACGCCTATGTACCCAGTGTGATCGTAAACAGTTGTATACCACAAGGAATATTTCTGTCAGATCAAATTACCACAATACAGAACAAATGCAGCACAACCACCATACAGCACAACTTCGCAATAACTGACTCAGCTGCTGCCCGCATGATCTCTATGTTACGAGCATGTGCGCCATCCACATACAGTTTGTTGTTCAATCACAACCTTCACTGCCCCAATTAAGCAGTGAAGTTGGCCCAAATAAGCAGAAAAAATTCAGGCTAAATACTTGTTTTGTTTCTGTTCTTCAAATTTTGTCCCAAATAAATGGCTGCCCCGATTAACCAGTGCCCCAATTAACCAGAATCCACTGTACTTGGATTTCAGGAAAGCTTTTGATACTGTTGCACATGGAAGACTACTGTACAAATTGGAGCAGTATGGCATTAAGGGCAAGTTGCTACAATGGATAAAAGGATGGTTGAGTGGGAGAAGACAGTGGTAATCAGTGGACACTGCTCTTTGTGGACTGATGTTATTAGTGGACACCCCCAGGGTTCGGTGTTGGGCCCATTGTTGTTTTGTATATTTATGAATGATATTGATTTCAATTTTGCAGATGATACAAAAAGGTTGGCAGGGTGGTTAATAACAGTATGCTACTGCAACAGGATCTAGAAAAGTTGGGAAAATGGGCTAAGTGGCAACTGAAGTTTAACATTGACAAATGCAAAATACTGCATATGTGTAGCTGTAATCCCGGAGAAATGTACCAACTGTGTGGTACTACACTCAAGATAGTGGAGAATGAAAAAGATCTCGGGGTAATTGTGCAGTCAAATATGAAGTTTTCTGAGCAGTGCAGACAGTCTGCCAGAGCACGTCATGGGATCTTGTCAATGATATACAGGAATTTTGCTAGCAGGGATAAGGAGGTGATTATCCCCTTGTATAAGACAATGGTCAGGCCACACCTTGAGTACTACATACAGGTCTGGAGGCCTCATTTTAGGAAGGATGTAGAGTTACTAGAATGAGTACAGAGAAGAGCAACAAGACTGGTAAGGAGAACAAAGGGATGCTCTCATAAAGAAAGACTTAAGTTCTGCAAAATGGAGCATCTGGAGACTACACACCTGCGAGGTGATCTGATTGAAGACCTTGAATGGTTTGAGCAGGCTCAGTGCTGATGGGATTCTTTCTCTTTCTCAGATTACAAACCTGAGAGCACATAAATTCAAATTGAGGAAAGACAGTTGTAGATTAGATGTGCAGAAATTTGCCTTTAGCCAGTAGGTGGTTAATTGCTGGAATAAACTTTTATCTGTTGTTGTGGATGTTGATAGCTTAAATAAATTCAAGGAAGAAATGGACAAACGTTTGGAGAAAATGGATGGGTGAAATGGGAAGGGTTTTTTTTTTTTTTTTTTTTTTTTTTTTTTTTGGCCGATGATGTATAAGCCTGCTTTTTTCATCATGTGCTACTGCTAAAACAGTTTATTACTTTCAGTGACTTGGATTCACAGTGCAAACAACATAAAGGTTTTGAAAAGAAAGTAATTATCAGTGAAAAGGCTCAAAAAGCAGATTATTTAGTAGCTGAGCTAGTTACACAAAAAAAAAAGTCACACTATTGCTGAAAATGGAATTGACATAGTTCCTGTTTCTAATGATACTATTATTAGTATGGGTAATGTGTCACATGACATTGAGATGTCTTGTCTGAACTATTAAAAATACTTTGCTCTGCAAATCGGTGAGTTAACAGACAACATAACAAGTAAAGCTCAATTGTTGGCATTCATATGATTTGAAAATGAAGATGAATTAATGGAAAATTTTTGTTGTTATAAAGAACTAGAAAAAACCAGAGGTTAAAACATTTTCAATTCTTGTCTTCTTATTTAGTTTATTTGTGGTTTTCCTGGAACTGGTGCGTTGAAATTGGCACTGATGGTGCTCCTTCAATGGTCAGCTCAATGACTAGGTTTGTTACACTCATTAAACAAAAAACCTTGATGTCATAATGACTTACTGCTTCCTCTCCTGGGAAGTTCTTGTTTCAAAAACTGTTGAGGAGGATCCAAAACAAATCCCTGATGTAGCTGTGAACATGGTCAATTTTACAAAGCAGCACCTTCTTGTCATGCATATTGCAAAAGTTGTACGAAAATATGCAAAAAGACCATGAAACTTTCCTACACACTTAGATTCGATGGCTTTCTTAAGGGTAAGTTTTAACAAGGGTTTCTGAGTTGCAAGAGGAAGCAACATTTTTCTTCAAAGATAAAGCCAAGTTTTCCACTTTCTTGAAGATGCAAAATGCCTGCTGAAACTAGCCTACTTAGCAGATATTTATTAGCACTTAAACACCTTGAACACCAGCATGCATGGCCCAAAAGAAAACATTCTAACTTCTACAGACAAACTTTTTGCATTCAAGAATACATTGAAGTTTGCAAAAAAAACACCTTTCAAGTGGAAATACTGAAATACTTCAGGTTCAGAGTCAGATTATAAGGAAATTATCCTATTAATTATCAGTCATTTGGAATCATTGACAGAAAAGCTTGACCAATGCATTCCATCATTGTCATCAGAAATATGACTGGGTTAGAACTCATTTGTTGAGATCTCATTAAATTCACAAAATTTATTCAGCCTGCAAGAAGAAAAACTGACTGAATTAGTGTGATTGAACTTTGAAGGTAAAATTCAATAGTGTCACTTGATGTGTTTTAGATTTCAATGAGCAACGAGTATTCTATGATCTCAGAAAAAGCAGTGAACATCTTTCCAATTTTTCAGCTTCTTGTCCCTGTGAACAAGCTTTTTATGTCTGACAGACATTAAAAACAAAGAAAGAAATAGTCTTTTTCTCTCAAGAAAGAACTGCAAGTGTGTTTGTCAAAAATTCAGCCAAGAATTCAATACTTGTGCAGAAAGAAACAAACCTAAATGTCACACTGACAATAAACATTATATTTACATTGGATGTGAACTTTATTTTTATGTATACTTTTGCTGACCAGGCTAGCCAGGTGGATAAAGTGCCTGCCTGGCAACCCATAGGTTTAGGTATATTTGGGTCTAACAGCTCCTGGAATTTCTCCCATCTCCGCGTATGTACACTGTATCAGACAAGCCCGGGATTTAAAAGTATATGGGTTATGTGGTATGTAGCATGTTGTGCCCTTGTTCATCTGGCCTGTTAGCTGCCGGGCCCCCAATGGGACCCGACGTTACCATACCTCGCCACGGGGAGGCCGGTCGGGTGTTACCTATATAGTACTCTGGCGGGTCCTGCCACCTACTTTCCTGGGATTTCAGTGGCTAGAACCTGAAAAAAAAGTGCTGCTCGCGGTTAGTTATTAGCATTTGTTAGAATAATTTAGAAGCTTGCAAGGGGCGATATGCTGAAATAATATTTTCTATCTGCCTAAATGGGTCAGGCAAGAAATTTTGTTGCCCATTTTTTGTCCAAATTTATAGTTAAATTTGGACGCGTATGGCTGAAAACGCTGTGAAAGTCAACAGTAAAGGGGATATGAAGACTGAAGACTGGAAGGAAAAAAAGGAAGTAAGGGGCTGTTAGAGAGGATGGCCCCGCGATTGCAGTGGAGCAGGCCCGTGCTCCACCAGAGGGAAGAGATTTGGGGAAGGGGAGGAGTGGGGGCAAAGCCCCCACTCCCCATGGGAGGGGAAAGAAAGCACCATTCAAGAGAGAAACAGTGTATGTTGAGTCATATGACCACGTTGGATGTCCTTTAATCCAGGTGCCCAACAGGGCAAGATGAGGTTCTGATCTTCTGTGGTGGTGTCCTTGACCGAGTTGAGTCACAGTCTTAGTTGTGTTTCCATTACTCTGGGCCATTGAGGGTTGGCTGTTGTTGCATGATTGATATTGTCCCATTCATGGATTTGTGAACTTTTGGGATACCTCCTCGAGGGGAGGGTCCGTTGTCTTGTGAACAGATTTTGCGCAAAAAAGTGTGAAGGCTTTATAGATCGCTTCCTCTTGCAGAACAATGTCGTCCTGGTTTCGAAGAATCGAGTGAATCTTGGTGTAAAGTTGACATCTGAGGTCCTCGTAGTGGTCACACTCGTAGATCAGGTGCTTCCAGGACTCCCCTGTCTGCAGGACCACCGCGGAGTAGCTGAGGTTCCAAAGTCATATAGCCCCTTTCTAAATGAGACATGTCCGGTAAATAGGTAGGTGGTTTTGAGTCCGGGCGAAAACCAGGTTGGATAGAGTGGATAAACGTGTCTGAAATCCAGTATAAACTTCTTAGTAATAAAGCCTTTGTTAGTAAGGTTCCAGCGATTTTGCCATAGTGATTTCACGTGTTGTAAAATCCATCTGTTCTCCACGGTTTTGGAGTTTGCTGGGTCTGTGGTGAATCCTATATGGGAGACTATTTTTCCTTTGGAATGTTGGTACAGCAACCCCCAGAACTCAATCTCCAAGTCCAGGGGAAGGCTTCCCGCCAGGACCTGGAGCTCGTGGGTGCTCACAGTGCAGCAAGCTCTTGTTGTTATGAGTAATATCAGTCGGTGTGTCATCTCCAGTTTTTTCTTGTTGACAGCTGTGCTAGTCTTTGTGTACCAGGCCCCAGCTGCATAGGCTAGTGCTGGGATAAAGAATGCCTTATAGAGGACGCCAAGGGCCCTCTTCTTCTTCAGGCCCCAGTCTTTCCTAGTGACTCTGGTCAGTAGGCTTGCATATCTTCTTATTTTTGTTCTCAGGTAACAGAGATGTAGCATGAAGCTAAGGTTTCTGTCAAGTATCATTCCGAGGTATTTTATTTCTGTTAGCAACTTTATGGTTTTCCCGTTTATCTGCAGAGGTCTTCTAGAGTCAAGGAATCCTTTGAGAAGTATTGAACTTGTTTTATCTGAGGAGATAGAAGATTTGCGCTAGTCCAATTTTGCAAGTCGCTAGTGGCCCGGTTTGCTATGGTCTCCAGTTGCGCCCAGCTGTCAGCCTGCAGCATCAGAACCAGGTCATCTGCATATGCCTGGGTTTTAACATTTGGAATATCCAAATTAAGGAACTCGTCAAGGACCAGGTTCCACAAGAGCAGCCCCAGGACAGAACCCTGAGGGCAGCCGCTGTGGACTGGCTCCTGCGAAGTCAATTGATATTAGGAGGAAGTATTTTGTGTTGCAGTTTTTTGCTGTTTCAATAATATTTTCCAGAGCCTCTACAGCCGAGCGCCCCTTCCTAAAGCCATATTGATTAGGCGACACGAGGTTTGATTCTTGGAAGTGGTTCTCGATTCTTTGGTCGAGAAGGCGCTCGAAGATCTTGCTGAAGATTGACAGCAAGGTGATTGGCCTGTACGACCCTGGCATTCCTTGTGGTTTTGTCAGATTTTTTAAGATGAGTTTTATTCGTGCCGTTTTCCACGAGGCTGGGAAGTGGCCCACCAAGAGATATCGGTTGAGGAGTCCCAATATTGTATTCGGTATAGTTTCTACCATCATCTTGAGCATCTCGGGCTCAATTTGATCTATACCAGGTTTCTTTCTATTTTTTATCCTCGCTGCCACTATGCTGAGCTCCATTGGTGAGAAGGCAGGTTCAACAGCTGTGGTTGTGTATGAATTATTGTCCTCACATAGTTTTCTTTGTTCCTGGGTTTGAGGCTCGGTTGCAGGAAGGAAGATATGGTCCGAGATATTGTCTATAGAGGATTTCCATGTTCTGATATAGGTTCTTTGAGCTGTCTCGGTTGCCGTTACAACTTCCCCTCTGAGAATTTTGTTTGTGGTGACATGATACACCACTCCCCAGGGGTTAGCATTTCCTTCTGTATTTACTAGGTTTTCCCATGAGGCTTTCTTTCTTTTCTTTTCTTTATTTTAGCTGTGTAGTAATTTCTGACCTCACGGTACTGTTGAAGTACATCAACCTCTGCCTGTGGCCAGGATCTACGTGCCCTCTGAAATGCCTTGTGGGCACTATTTACCGTTTTCCGGAGATCTGTGAGCTCTGGCGCCCACCGAGGAACGGCTTTGAGGGAAGGCATCTTCTTCTTGATGGCTATATCTGCCGTTTCTGTGATTAGTTTTGTTACGTCTCGCTTTTGCTGGTCTAGGTTGAATTCATTTAGGGTGGAAGTTTTCTGCCTTCTCCATCAGCAGCTGCTTAAAAAGTTTCCAATCCACCTTTGATATGGTGTATCTTGGTAATAGAAGTCATGCGACATGTTGCATTTGGAGTGATCAGTGGAGGTTGTAAGTTAACACTCTGTGATCTGAAGTGGTCCAGTGTTGTTGCACCTCCCAAGGAGAGAGGTGTCCTGCTATGGAATGACTTGCAAGGGTTAGGTCAATATTCGCTTCCCACATAGTGTTCGAGAAGGTGTAGGGCTAGTTTGGTCTGTTTAGAATGGATAGGTCGCTGCTTGATGTGTACTCCTCTAGGTGCTGGCCTTTGTTTGTTCCTCTCTGTTCTGGTGTCTCACTGTGCCAGGCAGGTGATCTGCAGTTTGCATCAAGGCCTAATATAAGTTTGGCATTTGGTAGTTGTATTGTAGGGAGTATGTCTTCTCCTGGTTGGGCGTAGATGGACACTACATAAAATTCCCCTAGGGATGATGCTATATGGGCGCAGACTGCCCAGGTTGTGCATAGGCCTGTTGTTATCTTAGTTACAGTGAGGTCAGAATTTACAAACAGTGATGGCAGCCCACAGAGTTTCACCATCCACTTAGACAATTTTAAACTGCAGTGGGTACCCTCTAACTTGATATTTATGTGTGTGTGGGGTTCTTGTAGAAGAAGTAGGTCTAACTTCTCCTCTTTAGCTTTCTTAACTAGCTGTGCTACGATCGCCTTGGAGCATTGCGCATTGTGTTGTGTTGTGCTATCTTCACCTTTGACTTGTTATAGTAATTGTTATTACTCTCCATAATTGATTCTCAATTATTGGGCACCTTTTGCTTTAATGTAGACAGGGCATTTGCTGTCCCTGATGGAATGATCCGATGGTAACTTCATGGCCCTACAATTTGCACAAACTGGGGTTTCCGCTTTTTTTGGTCAATTGTTATATTCATGCCCAGTGTTGGCACAATGGCCACAAGTGGGTTGCGATTGCTTGCAGGTGTGAGTCGTGTGGCCAAAGCGACAACACTGGAAGCATTTAGGAACAGCCAAATGCTCTCTGAAATGGTGGCTGCCCCAGTTTACATAGATTCTGGACTGTTAGCTCAGGATTCTCCAAGCGGCCGGAGAGAGTTCAGTGATCCAGTTAGCAGAATTTCCATTTCTGGACTTTGTTTTATATCTCGGTATGATATGTTATCGTGGCTCATCGCCTGTGGATAGCTGATGGCAATTTTTTGTATAGATCTCCTAAACAGGTTCTTCTGGGGGTCACATCTTTGTCGATGCCTAATATTAGTATGCTTGGCCCTTTCTCTTTAGGTGGTTCAGCTATGAGGCCTAAGGAGGGTATTTTAGGATTTTTTAGTATTCCCTGTAGATCTTCCTCTGTGTCAGTCTGTATTATAACTCCAATGTTTCTTGTCTTTCTGACAGATCTAATCTTCGTGTGTTTGAAGTCATCCTTAACCTTTTCGATTACTGTTTGTTTTACCTCCTCACTCATTTTGTGGACTTTGTTTGATGTTGGTTTCAATATTACTAGGTGTGGTTTGGTGATTGGGTTTTACTTGGGAGCTATTCCAGCCTGACCTGCAGGACAGTTTCCATTTGTAGCGTCGATGTTCCTCAGCGCCTGTGAATAAGTGGGAGTGTGCTGTGGCATGTGGTTTGCCCCACTGTTTTGGAAGACCTCCAATTTTGCTGTGGCAATTTCCTTCTCTAGCTGGGTTTGTACCAGGATGGTCTCCATTTTCATCCAAATGGAGACGATCTCTGAGAGGAGAACAGCGATAATCCTGTTGGTTGGCTCCTTAAAGAGGCTCTCCAGGGCAGTTCGCAAAGCAAGGGACTGCTCCAGGACAGTTCCTTCTGGGAGAGCTGGGTCTGTAGGGGTCTCTTGTAATTTATCCCATGGCTTTCCCGAGGCTTTGTCATTTTGGGTGGCAGTTTGCTCTGCGGATTCCTTGTTTTCACTTTGGGAGCGAGTCTCCCTATCAGTGTTCGGTACAACATATTTCTTGTACTTCCGCTTAGAGGCGGAAGCTCCAGATTGCGTGGATTTAGTGTCCTCATGCAGTCCACTATGACCGGGTCATCACTGTGAGCTGTCTGCGACATAGGCGCTCCAGAATTTCCTGATATCTCTTCCTGCTCCATCATTTTCATGTTATCAGGTTCGCTTCGGATAACCGAGTCCTTATTGTTTTCATTCAAGAGAGGAATGAAAGGAACGTTGAATGACACTAGCTAGGTGTTTGTAGTTCAATTATTAGCCTTGCAGCAGAGCAATAAGTTTTTGGACTGTCCCCCTCCAAAAATAGTGGGGGGGAAAGGTTTTTCCAAGATCGGCCCAGAAGGATACTGTTACTTTCTGTATAATGAACGTGGGCATTTGCTTCACAGATAGTGAACTGCAGTCATGGTCACAGCTAATAAATGTCAGATGACTAATCCCTGCGGTGGAGGGGAATACTACACATTCCACAGTACAGGTCAGTACAGTAGGTTGCCTGTTGTAAGTCTATGGCGGGGGGGGGGGGGGAACTCGATAGTCATGATTTCTTCGCAAAATAGTCATCACATTCACAATCTCAAAATGTTGGGACAGTATCACAGTCCAAAGTCACTCAGGTGGAAACTCCCTCCCAAGTCAAATGCAGGATCCAAACGTGTTGACCGGGAATATTTGGTCACCCTCCCTATTTCCTTGTTGTCAGCGGCATGGGGACCTGTCTCATGTCATGAACTCAATAGTCATGATTTCTTCGCAAAATAGTCAATTTTTATCACATTCACAATCTCAAAATGTTGGGACAGTATCACAGTCCAAAGTCACTCAGGTGGAAACTCCCTCCCAAGTCAAATGCAGGATCCAAACGTGTTGACCGGGAATATTTGGTCACCCTCCCTATTTCCTTGTTGTCAGCGGCATGGGGACCTGTCTCATGTCATGAACTCAATAGTCATGATTTCTTCGCAAAATAGTCAATTTTTATCACATTCACAATCTCAAAATGTTGGGACAGTATCACAGTCCAAAGTCACTCAGGTGGAAACTCCCTCCCAAGTCAAATGCAGGATCCAAACGTGTTGACCGGGAATATTTGGTCACCCTCCCTATTTCCTTGTTGTCAACAGCACGGGGACCTGTCTGCCAACAAAGGGAATAGGTAAAAAACGCTTGTATTCTGCTAAATAATCCAGTAGATGTAAAAGTAGTCTCACCTAGGGAGTCCGCTAATGTTTCTTTAACACTTGATACACTTTGCCTGAAACAGAAAGCACTTAAACCACATGTTTAGACATAAAATCAGGAGCTGGAAATAACATGACCACACTGAACGGCTGCCATCTTTCTTCCGATAGAACACGTAGTAAAGGATTTAATAAATTCTAACGAACAAAGCCTATTCTTCTTACAACTACGACTATAATTAGTCATTAAGGATCTACGGCATAGGAAGTAAGATTATTTAATAACAGTATTAACGGAGTTCATTTTAGATTGCAAATTATACTAATTTGAATTCCAACCCAAAGGTATAGTGCATAGTGTGTTTAGGGCCTAACAGCATCAGGGGTTTCCCCCATCTCCGCATAGTATACATTGTGGTGTGTAATGTTTTGTACCGTTGTTCATCTGGTCTTTTAGCCTTTTGGTCTCAAATGAGACCCACCATTGCCCACACTATACCTTGTGGAGGCAGACCAGGTATACCAGTATTTTAGAGATTTACTATTTACTCTGGCAGGTCCTGCCACCTAATTTCCTGAGATTTCAGTGGCTAGGACCTAAAAAAATA
This sequence comes from Mastigoproctus giganteus, assembly GCF_048544385.1. NCBI lineage: Eukaryota > Metazoa > Arthropoda > Arachnida > Uropygi > Thelyphonidae > Mastigoproctus > Mastigoproctus giganteus. The sequence continues at coordinate 207,334,527 of NC_143579.1, forward strand.
AAAAGTGTGGGGGGAAAAACACTAGAAATTGGGTCAGGCCGAAAGAGATAGGTTATGCGAGGTAGAGTTAAAAATTTTTTTTTTTTTTTATTGTGGGGCTTGTGTAGTTTTGACAAGGGTGAAACACTAGTTGCAAGATAACTAGAGAGGGAAGGGAGACTGAAGACTGGGGGGGGGGGGTGAAAGACAGAAATATGGGGTCAATAGTGAAGATAACCCCAAAAGTCGGTGGGGCAGGGGTACAGAGTAACCATTCCCCTGCCAAGGGAAGGGATGGAAAGTGAACCGAGTGAGGGTACCCGGTTCAGATCGCCTAATGACGTTTTGGCAGTAAACTGCACAATGTCTTTGTTGGGTCTTCGTATGCCATTCCTGGGACAATGTCCGTCCGTGTGAGTGGTCAAGTCCAGATAATGACTCCAGTTTAAGCCAGTGGTCAGATCCAGGTTAAGTTAATGATTAGTTGTTCTTCAGATTGTAGCTGTTAGGTTTTTGTTTGGTTGACACATCTAAGGATCTTTATTCTGGATGATGAGTGGCTGGTTTGTAGGAAAATTCCTGCTAAGGTTGTGGGTATGTTCTTCTTCTAGTAAAAAGATCCTGTGCAAACTGTGTTAAGTCTTTATAAGTGTCCTCGCTCTCCAGGAGATATTGTTCTTGGTTTATTGGCGAGAAACGTATTCTGGTTATTAAGAGGCAGCAGAGGTCTTCGTATAGTTGGCAGTGGTGCATGAGGTGCTCCCACGTCTCTGGCTGTCCACAGTGGCAGAGAGGGGTATCACTCAAACCAAAACTGGAGAGTTTTGCTCTTATTATGCCGTGTCCCGTGAGTAGGTAAGATGTCAGCAGTCCCGGTGAAAACCAGTTTGGGATTTTGGGAAACACTAGTTGATTATCTGGTATGAATCTTTGAGTGACTTCCCCTTTTGTCGAAGTCGTCCAGCAGGTTTTCCAGGCCTGCTGTAGGTGGGTGAGAAGGCGTTTTTTCTTGAGTTTACGATCGTTCACTGGATCAGTTGTGTAGTCTAGGCAGGTGATTGCCCTGCCTTTGGATAGTTGATAAAGCAACCCACGGCAGACGATCTCCAGGTCCAGGGGAAGAGTGCCCAAGAGTACCTGGAGGGTGTGGGTGCTTACAGTACAGCAGGCTCTCGAGATTGTCAGTAGGATTGAATGTTGAATGGTCTCTAGCTTCCTTTTGTTTACTGCTGTTACTGCCTTGTGGAACCAGACTCCTGATGTGTATGTTGTTACTGGTATGAAGACTGCCTTATAGAAGAGGGCAAGGGTCCTCTTCTTAATCCCCCAGTCGCGACGAGTGACTCTAGCTATTAGTGCAGAGTATTTTTTGATTTTGCTTCGGAGGTAAGTAAGATGGGGTATGAATGACAGATTTTTATCTAGCAGAATACCAAGATATTTAAGTTCAGTGGAAAGCTTAATTGTTGTTTCCTGAATCTTTATCTGGGGAGGCCTTCTGATATTGAGAGAACCTTTAAGTAGGATGGAGCAGGTTTTTGTTGGGGATATCTTTAAGTGGTTTTGGGTGGCCCAGTCTTGTAGGATATTTATAACACGGTTTGCAGAGATCTCTAGTTGTGCTCTTGAGTCTGCCGCCAGCATCAGGATCACGTCATCCGCGTAGGCCTGTGACCTCACATCACCAAGGTTGAGGTTTAGAAAGCTGTCGAGTACCATGTTCCAGAGCAGTGGGCCAAGTACTGAGCCTTGTGGGCATCCTCTATAGACTGGTCATGTGACTGAGCACTGACGGTTACTGTTCTGTGTGCGAGATAGGTTTTTATACAATTGTACAAATTAGCTGGTAGTTTTGCTTTCCGGAGTCTGCTGAGGACGCTTGGCCACCAGAGGGAGTCAAACGCCCCAGAAAAATTGACTGAAATGACAAGGAAGTATTTATGGCTTAAATAGCCTTAGAGAATATCGTCAAAGCCAGTGGTAGCTGCTTTGACGATATTCTCTAAGGCGTCCACCTTGGAGCATCCCCTTCTAAAGCTGTATTGGTTTTCAGGGTGAAGGCCAGCCTTGGAGTAATGAATTTCTATTCTATTGCTTAGAAGGTGTTCTAGGAGTTCGCTTAGTATGGATAGAAGAGTGATGGGCTGGTATAACTCCGGAAGGTCTTGTGGTTTTGTCGGATTCTTGAGAATAAGCTTTAATTTTGCAGATCTCCATACTGCTGGGAAATGGCCTGCTTCAAGGCATTGGTTGAAGAGGTTTAAGATCTCATTTAGTATCAACAGCCTTCTTTACGATCTCGGGCTCCAGTATATCTTCTCCTGGAGATTTCTTGTTTTTTTATTTTTGCTGCAGCGGTGTCCAGTTCTTCCTTGGTGAAGTGGTCTTCCACTTGGACCATGGTGTATGTGCTGTTTTCCTCACATAGTAGTATTCGCTCTGGGGTGCTTGGTGGCATGTATTGATGGAACATGGCGTCAAGGATGTTATTTATAGATTCGGACCATGTCTTTGTATACATGCCTTGTGGCATCTTGGTGGCCGGGATGACTTCTCCCCTGGGGAGTTTGTGATCACTCTGTAGACCACTCCCCATGGAGCAGAATTTCCAACTGTGGAGATTAGGTGCTTCCGGGAGTGCTTCTTCCTTTGTGTAATCAGGGCTGTGTATTCATTTCTTGCCATTCGGTACTGCTGCTTGAGACTCTACTTCCGCTTCAGGCCATGTCCGTCTTGCGCGTTGAAAATTTTTCCGTCGGGTGTAAACCTCCCATCGCAGTTGTTGGAGCTCTGGGCACCACCAAGGTATGGCTCCAAGAGAAGGTTTCTTCCTTTTAATAGAGTTATTTGAGCTTTCAGTGACTAGACTTACAATTGCCTTTTGGTGCTGGTCCGGGTCCAGTCCAACTGTGCTGAGAGAGTGGACGGCCATGATCAGTGAATCCTTAAATTGCTGCCAGTTTGCCTTGTCAATTGCAAATCTATGTAGAGTTTGCCTTATAATTGGTTGTCGGCTTACTGATCAGTGCAGTTGGAAAGTTATTACACGGTGGTCCAAAGTGGTCCAGCTTTCTCTGACTGTCCAGGATGAAAGGTGTCATGCAACGGATCTTGTGGCCAGAGTGATATCAATTGTGGCTTCCCACATTGTACTAGAGAAGGTCGGTAGGTTATTTGGTTGGTTGAGAATTGAGAAATAACTGTTTGAGCATTAATTTGTGCAAATTTTACAGTGGTAGTATTAAATGGTTTAAGGTAAGTCCCCATAATCGAGCCTTAGTTGGCATGTGCTCTTAGCTTTTGTGTAGACTGGGCATTTATTGTCCCGAACGGAATGATCTGCCTGCATTTTCATTGATTTGCAGTTTGCGCAAGTGGGTGGGTCTTCTTTTTTAGGGCACGAGTTAAAGTCATGGCCTCTCTCAGCACAGTGTCCACATGTGGGTTGAGCTTGGGTACACGTGTGTCGTGTGTCCAAAACACACTTGTAGCATTTGGGGACAGCCACATGCTCCTTGAAGCGGTGACTGCCCCAATTTATGAATACTCTATTTTGTTGACTTAATGTTCTCCAGACTGCCGGGGAAAGCTCCACTACCCAGTTGGTAGAATTTCCCACTCTGGCATTTTTTTGAAATTTCGGGAAAACGAGGTCATTTGGTTCAACATTGGGGATGTTCCTGCTGGAGGTTTTTTCTGTATAGTTCATCCTGGAGTGTTGCTGGGGTTAGGTCCTTTTCGGTGTCGTAAATTATTATGCTGGGCCCCTTTCTTTTTGGGGGTGCAGCCTGTAGGCCAAGTGTTTGTATTTTGGGGTTAGTAATGATTTTGTTAGCTTCTTCTTTCGTCTCAGTTTCAATGATGACACCAGTATTACGTGTCTTCTGCACAGATTTAATTTTTGTAATTTTCAGGTCTTCTACTAAATTTGTGACCACTATATTTTTTACTTCCTCACTTGTGTGAAGATCTTCTGTGGAAGTAAGTCTAACAATGACCAGATGTGGTTTTTGTAGAAGAGTTTTCCGTTTGGTTGAGTTTCCTGATTCAGTTGTTTGTTCAGCATTTCTGGGAATCTTCAGCGCGTCTGCATAGGTAGGGGCGTGCTGTTACATTTGATTATCCCTACCGTCAAGATGTGCCTCGAGTTTAGCCAGTGCCTTCTCGCATTCGAGGTGCGTTGCAAGTAAAATGGTTTCCAACTTCGTCCATAGGGAAACGATGTCTGCATGCAGAGCTATACTGACTTTGCTGTTGGTTGTCTTCATTAAAGTTTCTAGTGCAGTTCTCAGGTAGAGAACCTGCTCTAAAACGGGACCCTCAGGTAGAGTGGGATCCAGTGGCATCTCTTCATCATCATTTTCTCCTTGCTGGGAAGGTCGGTCTTGTAGTTCCTTTCGTTCACTTTGGAATCTGGTTTCCATTTCTGATTTCGGAAATGATTTCTTATTACGCTTCTTGAAGGCTGGAGTAGGCCTGGAGGCCTCCGTATCATCCCATAGGCCTACAGTTTGGATAGTTTCAGGAGTAATTTCCTGGCATTCATCAATGATATTATGGTCTGCAGTGGACATGATTTTCGAAATACGGAAAACAGGGGTTTCCAGATAATCGGGTCGCCATTAGTATTCTCCTAAAAAGTAGCAAAATGATGGTTGAAACAAGTCTCTATGATAAATAGGAACCGAGTATTGGGCTGTAGCCTTCTGGTCACATGGGAAAAATAGGAAGAGCTCAAGCAGAAAAACCTCTAAATGAACAGAACAAGGTTTTTTTTTTTTTTATTATTATTATTATTATTATTAGAAGTTTTTGGGGACGATAAATACGATGGCAGTCTTCATTTTCTTGCAGGATAAGCCCAGGGGAAGTTTCACATCTGCCACAGAAAGTTTGTAGAAGTGTGGGGAGCACACAGAAAACATGGTAAAGTTATTTTAAATCAGGCAAAAAAGTTTCAGAAACGTACCTGTGGCCATAATAGGAAAAAAGTACAATTAGGGTGAAGGTATAATCCCTAACCTTGTCGCCGTGTGACGTTATTCTTGACCTTGTTAAGCGACAATTACTAAGCAACGTAAGCAGACAATTGCTGACACACAGGGTGATCCTCTCTCCAGTCACAATTTGCTAGATATTAGCATGCTAGCTCCAAAAAGATCGAAACCGTTCTCTTCAATTTCCTGCCAATGGCGGCATGGCAACCTAACCATTGACAAAGACGTTGAATAATTAACGTTAAGATCTAGCAGAAAGATCCCAGAAAACACCAAAAAAAAAAAAGTCTCACCAACGGAATCCTCTTCTAAGGTTGCGGGTTTGAATCCTGCCTCGGGCTTGGATCAGAGTAAAATGCAAAAACTTTGGGAGGTGCATTATGGCCACAGAAGTCAATGCACCAACAACTAACAAAAAAAAAAAAAAAAAAAAATGTATACGTAAACTATTTTAATTTTACATTTTCATATTTGGAAAAAAAAACCCAGAAAAACATTCCAGTTTTTTTGCTTTACAACGTAATTTAGCTGTAATTGTATTATGCTCTCTACTATCAACTTTTTTGTGACCTGTAAGCATTTTCATAGGTAGGGGTTCCTCTAGGTGTGAAAAAAATTTTTGGGAGTTCCTTTATGGAAAAAAGGTTGAGAATCGCTGTCATACTATAATAGAGGCAAAAGTGGCTTGCTGGCATTTGCAACTTATGGGCTTATGGTCTGTTATTTTGTGACATCACCTGAATATTGTTATTTGGGGGAAGGACAGAATATTTTAGTTCTGTGGAACAGAGTACTGATAGTTATTGTTTTTTCTTTCGGATACAATTAATAATCCAATTAATATATTTATCTCGTCTCCTATATCTGGTGTATCAAACTGCTGCATGTTTTCCTTTATTTTCTTTGTTTACTAGATTGTTCCCTACCATATCTACTCATTTGGCATTATCAAGGCTATCAATAAAATTCTTTAATTATTGATTTTTCTAATATTGGTACGGGTGTATGTGTGTGAAATTAGAAAAATTTGCAAATCCTGCATCATCACAAGTTTCTAAGTTTGGAAGCTTATCAAACACCCATGCATGATCATTAACATAATAAAATTTATATGACTGCTAATAGCTTTGGAAATGTACTGTATTTTTAGGATGCCATATTTAAGAATTTTTACTATATAGTCTTATTCAGAAAATAATGACACGTGTAGTCTCTGCAATTGTACTAATTGGAGTAGTATCTGCCTTTTTAATATTGTTTGGTGTTTGCAGTTCTCATTTTACGATTTGATTTCTTTTAGGACTTTATACAAGCTGGTCAGATAATATTAATCATTTCTTATGAAATGTTCATCAGAAACCATGAGATCTTAAATCCTGTAATATTTGATTTAGTCATCTGTGACGAAGGCCACCGTCTGAAGAATACTACTATTAAAACAACAAATGTAAGCTACAATGTTAAGTATCTGTGATTAACAGAATGTGTAATAGCATGTTATCTATTAAAATTATGTTATTGTTTTCTTGCTACCAGATTTATAATGCTCCCTGTAAAGCTAATTATACTTGCATACAGTGGTGGACATCATCCTCTAAATCTGTTATACCTTGTGGCAGGTTACTGGTATTCAAATTATTATTTTAATAACACCAGAGCTTGTTGCTTACATCTGTAATTGTATTTTATCTGTGGATCTGTATGTTCACAATACTAATTTCAATGACACACAAGCTGAAAAACTTGGAATAACTTATGGTTAAAAAATCTGCTTCCTCCTCCTGAGATTAGCAGTTACAACCTTGATTAAAGAGGATTTTAGCAATTCCTCCAGTCTATTTTGAGATTCAAATCCAGACTTCTCCAAACAAGTGATTTATCATGACATTTAAGCTTCTTTCTTTCATCCACTGTTTTCTTCTATTACAGCATGTTTTCCTGTTAGATCATTAGCTGGCCAGCATAAGTCTGCTTTCTTATAATGCTCGCTTGATTTCCTCATTTGTAATATGGTCTAACTTCTATCTCTTAGTTCCATTTATTTATTTAAAACTCTCATTTCTGAAGATTCTAGTGTTGATAAACTCCTTTGTCTTACCCAGCTCAGCTCCCTTTGTTAAAATAGGCTTAAAAACTGAATTATAAACTACTAATTGTCTTTTGGATAATTACTCTTTTGTTCCAGATAAATTTGTTTAATTAGCTTCCTACAGTTCCTGCTCTACTTTTCCATTGCTTTTCCGTATCTAATCTTCTATCATTATTAATACTTTTTAGGATATGGAAAACTAACTTGTTCTGTTCAGCGATTCTTGAAGATCTTGCAAGCTACTATTTAACAGCATAGTATCATCCACATATAACAGTCATCTGCACAACTAAATGTTGCAACTTGCATTCCTTTGTTAAATAGTCCACAAAAATTAAGTGCCAATAAGGTAATGCTGCCTCACTCCAGATTTCACCTAAAACTGTTTTCCAGTGCTTCCATCAATCCTTACTGCAGATTAATTTAAAAATTTTTTTTTTTTTTTTTTTTTTTTTATTTAATTTCCTTTAAAAGATTATTCTTGATGCCATATTTTTCTAAAATTTGAAAGAGCAGATATTTTGGTTTTATCACATGCTTTTCCAGATCAGCAAATCATAAATACTGATTCTTATTATGTTCCCATGAAATTCTGTAATTTATCTCAATGTGAATATTGAGACAAATATCCTGTCCCCCTGTTGTACCTAAAACCTGATCCCAGAAGTTACATTCAGCAATTCTTCTAATGATGTTCTCTAAGCTACTTTCATGGATTTTACCTTGCAGACTAAGAAGAGAAATTCCTCTAATTTCCACATTCAGCTTTCACAATATAATTGCCTTCTTGCACTTTTGTACATATTCCGATAAGGATTTAGTTTCCAAATATTTCATATTTTTTATTTTCTCTAATTTTCTCTTTAACTCTTGGGTCCATTATGGCTTTTTGAATTTCCTGTCTTTACAGACTTCTTCCACTTGCCTCTTTTGCAGCTTCCACTATAGTTTTCTGAAATTTTTGTCATTTTTTTCATCTAAAGTCATATTAGCATCAGGAATGCCATTTAACTTTTGAGCAAGGATGTTTCTATATTTTTGTCTGTTTTAACATTTTTTATGCTTCTTATTTTTAGCACTAATTACCATTTTTAATTTGCTTGATACAAGATGACAGTCGGTTCCAATCTCAAATCTTCTGTTAGTATTGGCACCACTATTCAAGGAAGCAAAGCCTGTACCCCCCCCCCCCCCCAGGGGAAAGAATTATTTCATTTGCCCATCCCTACAAATAATTTGCCCAACCTTCCTTAAATTTATTTAAACAACTCATTTTCACAACATTAGGGGAATTTATTGCAAAAAATTAATTCCTCTTTGGCTTAATGCAGATTTCTGTTTATTCTGCAACCAATCCTTTTTCATTTTAAAACTGTCCCCTTTTGTGTATTACCTGAGAAAGAGTAAAGATACCATTTGCATTTAGCTTACTTAACCCTTCTAAAGTCTTATACACTTCAGTTGGGTTACAATGCAGATGCCTAGTTTCAGAGAATGCAATTTATAGAACCCCAGTATTTCTTGGTAATACTGGCTGGGGATACAAGTATCTTTTTTGTGCCCCTGGCTAATCTTGTTGCTCTTCTCTGCACCCTTTCCAATGGATATATGTCCTTCCAAAAATGAGGTTTTCAAACCTGTGAGTGCAGTACTCCAGATGTAGCTTAATTATTGTTGGAAAAATTCCTGTATATCATCAACAGAACCCCATGGACTGTTCTGGCAGCCTGTTTGTGCTGCTCACAGAATTTTATGCTGGACTGTATAATTACCCCTTGGTCTTTATCCTTAACCTTGAGGATTACTGCTACCCAAATGTAATACCTTACATCTATTAATCCTCTGTCAGGTTCATCCCTAAAAGTTAACCAACAAGTGCATCTGAGTCCTCCGTGGTAGCATTGAAATGTTTGGAATAAAGGCAGTCAGTAATTTAAAATTGGGAACTTTTAATGCATTCATTATCATGACAGTGTATGGATGCATGAAGAAATAATATTATATTTTTTAAATTATTAATTTAATTGTACACAATTAAATCACAATAGCTGGTTGTGATATTTCCATAAGCATACAAATTCACACAGATATATTGTGGAATATATTTTTATCCTGTAATGAGCACAGATTTTTAGGATGCCATATTTTTGTTATAATTCAAAACAGTGGGTAAAATTTATTTGTTTTACCGTAAAGAACCATTCTTTTTGCCCATTCCTTTCAATAATTGGTCCACTTTTTCCTTAACTTTTTCATATCAGTTTATATCAATAATTGGTCCACTTTTTCCTTAACCTTTTCATGTCAGTTTATCAAGCACAAGAAAGTGACAAGAGCAAATCTGGCACTTAAATAATTTAAAATAAGTCTTGTAACGAGTTTTTCATTATACACTTTGTTTTATTTTCATTATACACTTTTTTTATTATAAATTCATTAATAAATTTATCAATTTTTTAAAAATGTTAAATAATTCCAGTGTCAGATTTGCCCTTCTCATGCACTTTCTCATTCTTGAATTTCTGTAGCAAAAACATAAAATAGTGGCAGAAAGGTTGGCAAAATAGCAACAAACTTGATAATCAAGTTTGTTGATTATCAAGAGGTCATATTTATATGCTTGTGGATGGACATAGAATGCCACTCTTGCTAAGATCAGAAAGTTATCTGCTATGTCCAAAGTGCAACATCTTACTGATCATAAAATACATTCTTCTAGGCTGTTCATCATGCAAAAAATATGCACCAAAGATTTTTATACCACAAACAAAAGCAACTGCCATTCTTGCAGCACGCTTGGAGAGCAGTGCTGAAATTGAGAATGTGTTCTCTTTTCTGAAAGAAACCAATTTATGTTACCTTTCGAATATGTAGTCATCCAAACTACTGATGTTTGGATGCACTAACGAAAGAAAATGGCCAACAAATAGAATATTTAACAATTCAATTTTTTGCTCAGATTTTCCTTTATTATAAACATTCATCATATATATGGCACATTATGGGGAAAGCTGCTAGTGTACCAAAAAGTTCTAAACACAAGGACAAACAAACAATTAGGAAATTCCAAATAACTAGTTGTACCTGGCGTAACATATGCCATCTTTCTGATTATGGCGTAAATAGTTTAATCTAGATCCTTCAGTCGTCACCATTCTTGCTTAGCAGTGATATAATTCTACAGCAGTCACCTGTGGGATATATGCATATGTCTCTGTTTGCAGGTGGTTCCCTGTCTCTTCTTCAAAAAATATTGCAGCAACTTCCGTTTTGGATGTAGGTGGTGCATTATATCGTCTCTTATCTAAGTCCAGGTCTTCTATAAATGCCATGCACACATTCATTGTTGGATTGGCCTAGGTTATTTCTTTATATGACTCAGCAAATGGATTAACTTGTCACAGCATCTCGTTCAATTGTTGCATTACTTCGGCCATACATCCTTGGTTTGACTGCTTTTCAAGCCGTTTTTTGTTGCTTCAGCAGAATCGAAAATATAAAGTTGTCCTTATTTGCCTCGTTTGGATATAGCGGTGAGACCAAATGGTAAATCTGGCCATGTATTCTAAAACAGTATCAACCATTTCCTGGCAGGGATTTAATCTCTGCGTCCATTGATACAAACGCCATTGATGAGTTGTACTCTTGTATGTGTATATATTCTCTGTAGTTATTTGCTTCATGTGTATCCCCTGTAAGCAGCTCTCGTAATAGAGTAGGTGCCTCACAGTGGGTCAAGTGAAACCTTTCCATCATGACAGCATTTAGTGTATTTATTCGATGTGTTTAACTCATGTCCCCAATATCTTGCATTGCAATACCCACAGTTGTAACACATATTTCCTGTGTCATGCTCTCTTTCACATTAATTACAGATTGTTGGATTGTTCGCACATCCGGTACTTCTATTTGATTAGTCCTACAGCGTTTCGCCCATCTTCTCATTTCCAATCTTGCTTCTCTTTCTGGCTCCTCCGTAGCCAGGTGGGCAGGAGCAGCAGTGCGTAGCACGCGCCTCTTGATTAGACCGGGGTTCGAGCCCGTGACCACCAAATACGGAGGATGCGGAAATCCGCATATCCGGGATCCGCATATCCCGGAGCAATATGGCCTTAGTTGCTAATGCTCCTAAAAGCCAAATAACAAACAAACAAACAAGCTTCTCTTTCTTCAATGTTTTCTGTCCATCCATCTTCATAGTCGTAGAGTTTCGTTTCAGTCTCTTAGTCTACAAGATTTCTCCTCTAAGGTTTCATTAGCATTTCTTCTACATTTTCTCAAAAGTTCTTACACACTGTTCAGCCATTTTTACACTTCTTAAAACGGTTTATTAAAATTGAAGACAGATAAAATAAACTGTTAAAATAAATATACATCAACAGCTTTCAGGCATAGGTTGCCTTTCTTCAGTCGAAAAACATTAGTACAAAAATTAAAAAAGAATGCTTGGTATGGTGGTCATGCAAAAGTGAACCATGTGAATGGATGGTTTACATGGTTCACATGGCTGGCAACAATTAGCAGTTGGAAAATTTGGGCAGCATACCTAAGCGTTTTATATAAAGAGATGCGTTTGCTTTTCACTTTTTATGTCACACCACGTGCACTGACTCGGTGTTATTCTGATGTTCCCCATCAAATGGATATACTGTTCTTGAATCTGCTTTCTTATCAAAAAAAAAGATGACTGCACTTTCCTCCCTTCTTTTCATGCCTGACCTTTCTATATACATTTCTATATGCTGTACTCAGATTCTTTAAACATTGTACAAGGATGGCACCAGATGTCCAATAATGTGTTGGTATCTGTGAATTTAGCCAGTAATTCAGATTTGCAAAACTTGGTTATTATCACTGGCATTATCATCCTATGGTGCACGTCCTGTGATACCACCTGCACCATAAGATGATATGCCACTGATAGTGAAAAATAGTAAACAGAGAATATTGTATAACAAATAATGTATTAGGGCTCAATTTCCAGTTATCTGCTTATGATGTTATTTTACTGTTTGTGGTGTTGATATCATTGGCATACCAGCATGCAGGTTTGCTTTTTTACATCCCTTTAATCTAAAACAGCTGATGTAGTTTCTGGGCAGCAATACTATCCATGTCACCTATGTAGTCTGTAATTAATTCTCCATCTCCCTGAATCACTGGTAACAGTTCATTACTAATAATTGAGTGTGCCTTGTGATTTTTGTAAATAAATTCATGAACTATTATAGTATGACTATAATATGAAATTTTGAATATAAGATGTTTTTAGTAGTTATTTCAGATGTTATGTTTTTATTTGCTTTAGCTTATTATGAATTTGCCTACTAGTCGAAGAATTCTGTTAACAGGCACACCAATTCAGAATGATATGCAAGAATTTTATTCTATTATGGAATTCTGTAATCCTGGAATTTTAGGTTTGTATTTAAGAAAATTAAAACTAATTCTGTTGAAATATAAACTTGTTCATTAAACATTATTAATACAAGAAAAATCAAGTTGTCTTCTGACAGTTAAGAAATTCCAAATATTCACACTTGAAAAGAAAAAAAACAAAGCATTAAATATTGAAATAAAATTGCTTAATGACGTGGATTCAGAAACCAAAAGAAGCCCAAAGGTTCAAAAGGAAATCAGATGATCCGATGAGCAGTTATGGATTTATTTTAGAGAAAGAAAAAAAAAGCATGCTAGGCAAACTGACCTTACATTCATTGTGAGGTCACTGGATTCACAGACTAAATGATTGACAGTAGCCACAGGCAGAGATAAAAGTGATTCTTGCACTGCTTCTATTGGAATGAGTAGCAGTCTGGAAAATGAGGTTCTGGGGATTTCGGGGACTGCTGGAAGTCATCGTGGAACAAGTAAATACATGGGCTGTGTTAGGGTAACCAAGAGTAAGAATAGGTGCATGTATACTTGCATGTACACCAATGCTAGGAGTATAGTAAATAAATTTAATGAATTTGAGGTGCTGGTCAAGACATCAAAGGCAGATATTGTTGGGATATCAGAGACATGGTGTCACATAGGTATAAGGAATGCAGAATTGGAATATGAGGAGTACAATATATACAGAAAGAATAGAAAGGGAGGAGGGGTCATGCTATTAGTTAAGAAACACATAAAATCTAAGGAAGTGCATCCAGTTGACATGGGCGGACATTGCAGCATTGAGTCAGTTTGGTGTGACATGAGCACTGGGAAAGCAAACTTTAGAATAGGATTCTGTTATAGGCCTAATGACTCTGATGAGTACAACAACTGTACAAAAAATAGAGTGGGCCAGTAAATCAGATTGTCTTATAATGGGGGATTTTAACTTCCCAGATATAAACTGGAACTTGTGGGTTGGTCACATGCACACTAGCAAGATTTGTAGATTTATTGGATGATTGTTTTCTGCAACAACCAGATAGGGAATACTCTTGTTCTGGTTATCAGCAGTGATTATGCATGTATAAGGAATTTGCAGATAAAGGAACCACTAGATGGCAGTGATCATCATAGTGTACTGATGTGGAATTTACTTAAAGATGTAACTACCATCAGGAGTAAAGGGAAGGGTTTTTGCTTTCGTAAAAGTGACTACAGTGACCTCAGACAGTTGTTAAATTCTATACAGTGGGACCAACTGATGATGTTACCAAGAGCAATTATAAATGGGATGCATTCGAGGAATTTATAGCTTTTATAGAAACTGTCCTAGACTATTATAATAAAATGTGAATGTTCTAATTCATTTCTACTACACACTTTTTTTCAGAATATATGCCACATGTTATAGCAGGATGAGCCATATATATGTTATTTTGGTAAATCCCAGGATTTACCAATTTGCCTTGTTAAAATCCTGAAATTCAGACTTTTACCAAAACAATTCTGTAAATCATAAAATTTTCTTGTTTGCATTGGTAAAAGTCTGAAATATAAACAGTTTTCACTATAATTTCCAACTTTTGCACTGATACTGCAAGTTTGTTTTGGTAAAAGGATGATGAAGGAGATTTTTAAAAATGAACAACTCAAAATGAGTAATTTTTTTTTTTTTTTTTTTTTTTGGAAAATTGCCTTTACAAATTTGTGTATTATAGAAACATCAAGGCAGTGTTAGGTGGCCCGAAAACTGCTAGCTTTGGGGGGGGATCAGAGACTAATAGGTTAACAGTAGGCACAGGCAGAGGTGAAAGTGATTCTTGCACTGCTTCTATTAGAATGAGCAGCAGCCTGGAAAATAAGGTGCTGAGAATTTCAAGGACTGCTGGGAGTCATCATGGAACAAGTAAATACATGGGGAACTAAGAGTAAGAACAGGTGCATGTATATTTGCATGTACACCAATGCTAGGAGTATAGTAAATAAATTTTTTGAATTTGAGGTGCTGACCAAGACACCAAAGGCAGATATTGTTGGAATATCAGAGATGTGGTGTCACACAGTGATAATCAATGCAGAATTGGAATTTGGGGACTACAACTTGTACAGAAAGGGAGGAAGGGTTATGCTATTAGTTAAAAAACACAAAATCCAAGGAAGTGCATCAAGTTGACATGGATGGACAATGCAATGTTGAGTCAGTTTGGTGTGACATAAGCATTGGCAAAGCAAAATTGAAAGTAGAAGGGGGGCAGGGTTTGTCTGATGCTATATAAACTTGCTTTCTTGCATCATATGCCTATACTAATGTGATTTAATACCTTTTATGGTAGCACCGTCTCTTGTTGTTACATAGCAAGCTTCCATGGCACTTCAAATATTTCACTTCATATTATTAGTTGAGTTGTGCAAACATTTCTTGCTGAAACATTTTTCTCACAGCCCCTCTTAGGCTAATATCTTTGCATGCTACATCTTCAAAATAAATAATGATAATATCCTGATTCATTTGCTTTTCCAATTTTTAAATAAGGGGGATATATCTGTTATTGTACATTATTGTCTGTGTTACATATTCACTATATTTGGAATATATTCACTATATTTGGAATATAGTGAATATGTTACCCAGACAACCATGTGCAATTGCAGATAGAACCCCCTATGCCCCTTTTTTTAAACATCTGAATAGTGAATGAAGCAGGAAGTTGCCATTGCTTCCCTTTTTCCACTGTCCAATTATCTCTTTTCTGATTTTTAAACAAGGGCATGGGGGGGATATTCATTATATTTAGAATGCAGCAAATATGCTACTTCTGTTTCTTTATGGCCCACAGTCATCCTTGCTGAGATAACAGATATCCCCTTCCCCTTTCCATATATACTCTAGTTTAAAAATTGGAAAGGAGGCAATCAGACAGCTCTCAGCATATTTATTTGGGTTATAAAAGTAAGAAGGTCAAGAGGTATTATTTAACTATGATGTACTACAGAATGCCTTCACTTTGGATATATGGCAGAACATTGTTATGTAAAGGAAATAGTTTGTTCTGATGCAAGGAGTGGACACTCTTATTAAGAATGTTCATATAAGAAAATGAAACTTACTTGCGTGAATTGCTTAGCTAAGAATCATCCGAATAAATCAATGAATCTGTTTGAAGCACATTGTGTCCATCGTTCCAGAATGCACTTCATTTGGTCAGGAGCAGGATAGACACCTTTTTAGTTTTTGCTTCAGGATGCATGGACTTACTGATTGCCATTGCTTCAAGATGTGAGTTTGTTTTCCTCTCCTGTTTCTTTCTTCTCCTACTGCTTTTCTCTTTCCTGTTCTTGCTATTCTTTTCTATTTCTCTATCTCTTTATTTGGTATTATCAGTATGCAGGAAGTGATTCTCTGACTGGCTCTATATGCCAGAAAAGCTGGGTGGGAGTGCCTAGTTCAATAATAAAGGGGAAGCAATGATAATTTCTTTCTTCAATCACTTTTCCGATTATTAAGCAAAAGCATGGTGATGATATATTTCCTGTCCTTGTAAGATTGCCTTGATAAAACATTCATTATATTCTGAATATTTAATACCTGAATTATAGTGCCTGGTATACATTACTTCAGTCATAATGGAAAAGAATTGCAAATGCAATTATCAAATGTGCTTTTACTAAGGCAAACAGTGAAATACAGGAACTCCCTGGCTTACATAAAGGTTGCATTCCGTGGAACGCTACGTAATTCGGAATTTTCCCCATGCTTGTGCAGCACTCACAACTGCTCGCTGAATTGATTGAATCAAAAAAGAAACATTCGACAAACACGTAAATAGAATTATTTATTCAAATTTTTATCACATGCGCAGGAAAAATTACAAAATCATGATATTAAAAAAAATTTCAAAATTATAAAATTACAAAAAAAAGAGAGGAGACAGGCGTAACTAACTTCAGTAAGTTTTACCTCTCGAGCATCGTTGCCAGAATCGACGTCTCCGGCTGATAAGTATGCCACTGTGGAGGTTGAGGGCTGTGGAGATTTAGAAGGGGTTGGCCACTCAACCTTACAAAAGAACATATTAATGGATGACTGGACAGTGGCTTTTTTCTTTTCATCGTAGATTTCTTTGTAGCAAGCAAGCATATCATTCGCCCCTCTGTTGACTTTTAAGAATTGTTCGCTGTCAGGATCCATCTTCTCAAACCTCGCCATTGCCATCTCTCTGGCGATGAAGCATCTCAACTCCTAATTTGGTTCATCTTGAGCTGCTTCAGCATTTTATTCTTTCACTGTTGCTGTCTGCAAGTCAATAAGTTCTTCATTAGATAATTCCTTCTCTTCATCCTCTGTTACCTCCTCCACACCTTTGGCATCAACCTCCAACGGAAGTAACTCTGCAGCCTTTACAATCTTCTCTGTAATCCATCTTCTCAAACCTCGGCATTGCCATCTCTCTGGCGATGAAGCATCTCGACTCCTAATTTGGTTCATCTTGAGCTGCGTCAGCATTTTATTCTTTCACTGTTGCTGCCTGCAAGTCAATAAGTTCTTCATTAGATAATTCCTTCTCTTCATCCTCTGTTACCTCCTCCACACCTTTGGCATCAACCTCCAATGGAAGTAACTCTGCAACCTTTACAATCTTCTCTGTAACCTCTTCGTATGATTCGTATTTTTCAAATCCTTCGAAGCCTTTTACGTGCCATGGGCATATTTTCTTCCATGCCCCATTTAAACAACTTTTAGTAATTTCCATCCAGGCCTTATTAATGTTTAAGATGCTGTGGTAAATATTGTAAGATTTCCAAAAATCTGTTAACGTAAAATTTTTCTCATCATCTACTGCAGATAATGCCTGAGCAAATGTTGTGCATAAATAGTATGCTTTTAAATTCAAAATAACACCCTCATCCATAAGTTGGATGAGTGAAGCTGTGTTTGGTGATAGAAATATGACACTTACGTTAAAATTGAAATCATCTAGGTGCGTAGGATGTCCAGGAGCATTATCTAATAGAAGCAAAATCTTGAAAAGAACGTCGTTATCTTTACAATATTTTTCAACCTTGAGAATGAAGCAGCATTTAAACCAATCCTCAAAAAGAGATATTGTTATCCATGCTCTGGTTTGATCGGAAATGCACGGGTAGGGTGGCTTTATTGATGCCCGTAAATGCACAAGGATTTTCAGAATGGTACACAAGTGGTTTTAATCTGTAATCTCCCGCTGCATTAGCCCCAAGCAAGAGCGTGGCCCTACCTTTTGATGCCTTGAAACCTAGCATTATATTTTCCTCTTTGGCAATGTATGTTCGATCTGGCATTTTTTTCCAATACAGAGCAGTCTCATCAACTTCACAAATTTGCTGCATTCAATAGCCACCGCCTTCATCAATAATTTTTTTCAAACTCATCACAAAATTTCTCTACAGCTGCAGAATTGGCACTGGTGACTTCACCACATACTTTAACATTGTGGAAACCAGTGCGATGCTTGAACCTATTAAACCACCCGTTACATGCCACGAACTTGGCTTGGAGTTTGCCATACTTATACTTAATATCTTTATAAATACTTGTTGCTTTTGCTTGAATGGTCATTAGACTCAGGGGCACTTGCTTCTGAATCTGATTTTCCATCCATATTATTAACAGCTGTTCCATCTTCAATAATTTCCACGAACTTGGCTTGGGGTTTGCCGTACTTATCCTTAATATCTTTATAAATACTTGTTGCTCTTGCTTGAATGGTCATTAGACTCAGGGGCACTCACTTCCAAATCTGATTTTCCATCCATATTATTAACAGTTGTTCCATCTTCGATATAGCACCTGAATGCTGTTTTGTGATCACTGTTGATCTTAGGTGCATTGATCCTTTGACATGTTCTTTTATACACGCACTGTCCTTTAAAATAGTATTCACTGTTGAAGCAGCGAGACCTAATTCCCTTGCAATAGATGACAAACTTTGTCCTGCTTTATACTTCTTAATCATTTTCATCTTCATTTCTAAATCAATTTTGTTTTGTTTCCTGGCACTGCTAGCACTTGCACTTTCTGTTGTAATATCTAAATAGGAATGAAGAGAAGTTTCTGAAAATTTGTGCTTTTAGGGAACACATTTCACCATAATAGCTTAAAAACCCAGAGAATTGCAGTTATTGGTATTATCGCAAATGCAATAAGATTGAGTTTACTACCCATTTATAATTACATGCCCTTACAGAAAAGCCCTATAAACTGGAAAGTGTAAATTGTTTTTATTGTTACTATGATTTTTTAGTGTTTCTCACCAACCATTGAAGTAAAAACGAAAGACGAAAAACCAAATTCTTAAAATTTTAATATTTACAATAAATTTATTTACAAACAAAACAAAATACCATATTACTGATGATAGCAATTTTAAAATAAGACAACTGTGATGTACAGTAAATATACAAGGTGATAATACAAATACCGAATTTAAAATACAATAAAATATACTAGGTTAAAAGCGCTAAAATACTAACTGAAGCTTTCAAAGGCTTCTGCCTTCTTTCTCAACAGTGTACTTCTATTCTGCGGTGCATCATTAAATACTAGCAGGTTCGCGGTGCGTCTCACGTAAACGTATACTGTTCCCGTCGGAACCGGAAGTGGCTCGGGAGCGTTTCAGGCAAAAACGTTCATCCCCTCCAAGGACTGCCGCCTCAAAGAGGGGATGAATGCGTGTGCCCCTATCTCTATTTATATTATTCTCAATAGAACTAATTCGTAAGCTCTCGAGCCACTTGCGGTCCCAAAATCTTTCAGGCAAACGTTTTTGCCTGAAACGCTCCTGAGCCACTTCCGGTTCCAACGGGACAGTATACGTTTACGTGAGACGCACCGCGAACCTGCTGGTATTTAATGATGCACCGCAGAATAGAAGTACACTGTTGAGAAAGAAGGCAGAAGCCTTTGAAAGCTTCAGTTAGTATTTTAGCGCTTTTAACCTAGTATATTTTATTGTATTTTAAATTTGGTATTTGTATTATCACCTTGTATATTTACTGTACATCACAGTTGTCTTATTTTAAAATTGCTATCATCAGTAATATGGTATTTTGTTTTGTTTGTAAATAAATTTATTGTAAATATTAAAATTTTAAGAATTTGGTTTTTCATCTTTCATTTTTACTTCAATGGTTGGTTAGAAACACTAAAAAATCATAGTATGAATATACCCAACCCCAGAGGCCTATTTGAAGAATTGTTTTTATTGTTTTTCGGTCATGACCTCCAGAAATGTGTTTTAGAAAAATATCACAAAGGTGTTCAAAATTGATTCTTATAATGGGAATATATGATAACGATGAAAGGGTAGTGCAATTTCCATTATAAATATGACCTTTTAGAGAGATAAATAGCTTAGTAATACCGTATAGTGAAATTTTCAACTTCCAAGGACTTGGAATGAATTACAAAAAAAAAAAAAAAAAAAAACCAATGTGTTATTGGGTTCACATTACAATATTTTCACAATACCTCCATTTATTCCTACAGGATGCAAAATACGTTTCCATGATTTTTTTTTAAGTTTGCACAGGCCGAAAAGTCAAATTTCTGTACGTTGAGTATTACGTAAGTTGGGGAGTTCCTGTACAACAATTTATCATATTAGAGTGGTAATAGTGGAAATTTGATGATATTTCAGACTTTTACCAATGAAAATGTGTAAATACTAGGATCTCCTGAATTTTCGGCTTTTATAGTAACACACACACACACACACATGCACGTGCACGCACACACAAATTTACTAATAACTGTGACAAGGAATAAATGTAGAACTTCATAAAATATATATACAAGGTCACATTATCTGAATTAGTAATAATGAAACAACATAGCTTTTTTTTTTATTTATTCTTCTTAATATATATTCTGGGAGAGAAAAAACACGCACAACTTTGGTTCTAGTCTCAGAAAAAATCCATATACAGCTTTTTTGAGATCATCCACCTTGAAAATATATGCTGATGAGGTGTCTCGTCATTTCTGAATAGGAGATAATGACTGGGGGCAAGTCTAGAGCGTGTAAGGTAAGTGGATTAACTTCTGGAATCTAGTCTCTCAGAGCAGCTGTTGCTTTATGGGACTTGTGTACAGGGGCATCATCATGAAGAAGCAAGACCTCATGTCAGTTTCCCTCTTCTCTGTTTCTTTATGGCCCACTTAATTTTTGAGAGCACCATCAGAGGCATCTCCGGCGATTATTTCCTTATGTGGCATGTAGTCAGCCAAAATATTTCCTTTCATATACTAAAAAGTGGTGGTCATGATCTTCTCAGTGCAGGATTGAGTCCTGAAATTTTCAAGTAGTTGTAACCCATGGTGTTTCCATTGTATAGACTCCTGTTTCATTTCTGGATCCCACTGATGAATCTGCATTTCATCACCAGTTACAATTCCTGAAAGAAACCCTTGTGGATCTGTATGTGTAAATTTTCCTCACAAATTTGAGCCCTGCTCTGTTTCCAAAGGCTTGTGAGCATTCTTGACACCCAGTAAGAACTGACCTTTAATGTGGCCAGTATTGATGGAGAATAGTCGCCAACTCCTTAGAAATATTACATTCTCTAAAACCATTAGTAAATTAATAAGAGGAGTTTACCTCAATATAGTACGTGGAACACTTCCGTATGATACCCTCCAGAAATTAAAACGGAAAAAACGAAAAAAAACGGAAAATCGTTTTGAATATTTTCGTTAGATTCTTTTAATTGCGTTAATTTGAATTTTAATTGTTTTGAATTGATTTTGAATTGTGTTAAATTGATTATTTAATTATTTATATTTTACTTTAATGTACCGGTAAGTTGTCGATTTTTTCGTTTTTTCCGTTTTAATTTCTGGAGGGTATCATACGGAAGTGTTCCACGTACTATATTGAGGTAAACTCCTCTTATTAATTTACTAATATTATTATCAACGTAGAACATATTGAGTATTACAACTCTGATTCATACTATTCTCTAAAACCATATACTCTTTAATATCCTGTCCTATATAACCAGGTCTTCAATGTTTTTTGGCACACTTCTGAAGTTTCTTCTGTTGTTTGTCACAAATGGGATCATCGTGTGCTGATTCCCAACACCCATTTAAACTGCTTGAACCAAAATTTTATCTAGTATTCAGAGGGGGCAGCATTACCATACAACTTTCATGTATTTGTGAATAACTTTTGGTCCACTTTTGTCAAAAATTCGATAGCCCAGTGCTCCACTTTTGCAGCGTCCTTATTTTCCTTTGAGATGGCTGCTTTAAATCTCTTCTGTACTTTGAGTTGGACCTGTAAAAATAAAATAGAGTACAGAAAGTCCTCGACATACATTGTGCTGATATACATCATTGATTAATTAGGGATGGTAAACTCGACATACATCATATATATTCGCACTTACATTGTTTGAACAGGAATGTACATGTATTTCCCTTGAATCTTCTCTTTCTCCATCTGCATTTAAATTCAAATTTAAAATGTAAAAATTTATACAGTATGTATCAAAACATAAGTACAGTAATAAGTATGTATTAAATATTTAATACAACAAATAAATTTTACAAAACTTTATAGCCATTACTGTATACACTGAGTGGACAGAAATCACGGGATACCTAGTAACGAGTAGGCCCACCTTTCACCTGGATAAGGGCAATCACACAGCGAGGCATTGAGTCATCTAGTTCACAAAAGTGTTCCACAGGTATTTCCATCCATTTTTGCTGCACCGCTGTCCATAATTCCATCTCATTCCTGGGTGGAGGATCCAAAGCTTGAACGGACCTTTCCACAGCATCCCAAAGATGCTTCCCAGGGTTCATGTCCGGTGAATGGGGAGGCCATTCCATGGTGGTAAAATCTACGGAATGTTCTTTGAACCATGTTCTAGTCACCACAGCACTGTGGGGAGGCTTATTGTCCTGCTGGAGGAGCCCATTGTCCTGTGGGTGCACAATGACCATGAAGGGATGCAGAAGGTCTGCAAGGATGGACACGTAATGTGGACTGTTCAGAGATGCATCTAGACGTACCAGAGGTCCCAATGTATGCTAGTTAAACACTCCCCAGACCATTACTGACCATCCACCTGCCTGAACAGTTCATTGTTCACATGATGGGTGCATAGCTTCATGCGGTTTCCGCCAGATAAACACCCTCCCGTCCACTCAATAACTGGAAATGGGACTCGTCGGACCAGGAGACCCGTCTCCAATCATCCAAGACCCAGTGCCGATGTTCCTTCGCCCAGTTAAGGTGTAGAGTCCTGTGTCTTGGTATTAGCAATGGGACTCTGGTGGGTCAGCGGCTCCCATAACCTATTGTGGCTAATGATCGCCTCATGGTCTTGGTGGAGATGTTTCTGGCACCTCCCTCGTTGAAATTTGTGGTGATTTGTGCCACTGTTGCTCTCCTGTTGGCCGAAACAATGCAAGACAGATGTCAATGGCCACAGCACTGTCCACGATAAGATGTTATTCTAGAAATAGCATATTCCCTATACACTCTTGATACTGTCGAGCGGGGATAGTGCAATTTCTGTACCACTTCCATGGTAGAGTTACCCATGCATCAGGAACCCACTATCATCCCACTTTCAAAGTCAGTTAACTCGCAATGTTTATTCATACCAATATCGAATTACTGTCTACGTGAATGCGGTGATCCAATGTACCTATATACATGCCAAGTAGTGGGTTCGTCCACTAGAAAGGGGGACAGCGTCGCATTGCCCAGGAATCCCATGAATTCTGTTCTTTCAGTGGATATATACATATGGAATATCCCATGAATTCATATATCCCATAAATTCTGTTCTTTCAGTGTATATATATATCCCATGAATTCTGTTCTTTCAGTGTATAAAGTACTATAAATCATAATTTTAGAGAATATTTAATGGAATAAAATGTAAATAATAAGTAAATAGTGAATCCTAGAAAATAAACAATAGAACTTTCTAGAACAATGCACAGTAGGTCCGTGATGTCACATAGCGTCACTTGTGTACCCACAATGTCCAGTTCCACGTTTTCGTGAGTGAAGAGGCACTGTGAATATATATCCAAAAATATTTCACTAATACTTCATCATGAGTGGAATATATTCAAGAAAGTTGCCTAGTGCAGTGAAAAGACAACATAATGTGACTTTAGCTGTTAAAATAGAGGTGATTAAGCAAAGTAGAAGTGGTGAAAGAGCTGTTGATATTGCTCAGTGTCTTGACTTACCACCAAAAACAATGTGTGCGATTATGAAAAATGCAGGGGAGATAATGAGCAAAGCACAGTATGTAACCCAACATTCTGCCATTAAAATTACCACACAGAGGGTTAGCATTATGAAAAAAATGGAGAAGTTGCTTTCAACCTAGTTCAAAGATTTGAACAAGCAAAATACTCCAGTAAGTTTTGTTCTTAATTCGGGAGGCGCCTCCGTAGCCAGGTGGGCAGGAGCAGCAGTGCGTAGCACGTGCTTCTTGATTAGACCGGGGTTCAAGCCCATGCCCACCAAACACGGAGGATGCGGAAAGGTCAGGGAACAACCACCGCATATCCCCAGAGCAATATTGCCTTAGTTGCTAATGCTCCTAAAAACCAACAACAACAACATCTTAATTTGGGAGAAGGCCCTCAGCCTTTATGATTTTGTTAAAAGTGAGGGGGAGTGCTTAGCTTCAGCAAGTGAAACTTTTAGTGTGAGTCATGGCTGGTTTCGTAGGTTTCAATCCCATTATGGATTTAAAAATGTGATACTACAAGGTGAGGTAGCAAATGCAGACACTGAAGGAGCATCTGCATTTGCACAGACTTTGTCTAGGATTGTAGAGGAAGAAGGTTACGACTCTAGACAAGTTTTTAATGTGGATGAAACTGGAAGAGAATGCCATCCAAAACATTATTTCAACCCATGAAAAAAGTGCTCTAGAGTTTAAGGCTTCCAAAGACCGCTTAACACTTTTGCTTGGAGGGAATGCAAATTAAGGAAAGAAGCTCAAGCCACTACTCTTGTATCACAGTGAGAATCTAGGGCCATGAAAAATTATGTGAAATCTTGCCTCCCTGTGACCTAGAAATCCCAGCGAAAGGCTTGGATTACAAGGCAAATCTTCCATGACTGGTTCGTAGAAAGTCTTACTCCTGAACTAAAACTTTATTGCCAACACGAAAATTTGTCATTTAAGATTCTTCTGTTGTTGGATAATGCCCCAGCCCATGACATCGACTTTGAAGCTTTGTGTCCCAACATCAAAGTTGTGTTTCTGCCACCACAAATTACTTCATTCATTCAGCCTATGGACCAATGTGTCATAGCAAATTTTAAAGCTTACTATTTAAGAAGAACATTTAGAAAGCTAATCCATGAGACTGATGGTGAATGCAAACTAACTGTTCAGGAGTTTTGGAAGAGCTTTAACATCAGGGATGCAGTGAACATTATTGGTGAGGCATGGAATGAAGTGACAGTTAGGTGTATGAACAGTGTTTGGAAGAACATTTATCCTGAAGCTGTGCATGGCTTTACTGGTTTTGAAACTTCTGAAGAAGTTCATGGGAAGCTGGTGTCTTTGGCAAGGCAAGTTTTTGGTTGACGAGGAGGATGTTAAAGAGCTGCTTGAGTCACTCACAGCCCTTAACTTTGAAGAATTGGCTGGACTGAATAGGCATTCTGCAGAGTAGTGATCACCTGCCCGATCATTCTGCTAAGGTAACATGACTCATAAATGATAGTTTATCTTGCTATTGTGAGATTTATGATGCAAAGATTCATGGTGGCAAGCAGATGAGTTAGATTCCTTCTTCAAGAAAAAAGTCAGAGAACCTCAGCCTCAAAGCTAGTCACAGAAGCAGCAGGAACTTCAGCTACAGTTGCAGCAACTTCAAGTGCTGAGGAGGAGCAATTGTAATAGGAAGAATAATGAAAAATTTTTGTTTTATTAATAATTTAAGTGTATTTTCTAATTATTATTTAGCAATTACAATAAATTATACTGTATTACAGTTTAGTGTACAATAAAATAAGTATTTCCTATTCATATGCCTAAACTCTTCCATATAAATTCGAATTTTTTAGTTGGTCTGGAATGTATCTCCCACATAATACATTTGTTCAATGGGAAATCGCTGTCTGATATATGTTGTTTCGTTATAAGTCGTGCTTTTTAGGAACATAACTACGCACATATCAAGGACCCTCTATGTTATATGTTAAAATTTCAGTTTTTTTTTTATGTCTGCTGTATTTATAGATAACCTTGGTAAATCTGCCGCTGATAATGTATACATGTAAAGGTACATTTTGTTGCAAAAATAGGATTGGTTTTTATATACCTTATATTAAGTCACTGCCTCTGTCATCAAATCTGCCAATCGCTTTTTCAGTCACTTGTAATAGAGATAGAAGGCTGAAACTGTACATATTCCTGATTCTCACGACAATGCATTGTATCAAAATTTGAGCCAAATCTATCAAGCAGTGCACCGTGTAGCCATTGCATATCATATATCAGCTACCTGGATTTATACCTGACCCGGATTTCGAAACTTTTCCCCACTTTTTATCTGGTTAGATGGGTGTAATTTTGTAAACAATCTCTTTTGATGTAATAATGTTTCCAATTAAATTTGAGCTAATCCATCATGTGGTCCACTGTGCAGCTATTACATGCCTCGTATCAGCTACCTGCTTTACATTGTTGTATGCATGTAATACATACATATAAAAAGTGCAAGATTTTATCGTCTATTCTTGCATTGTGTAAAGATTTTTTGTTGGTGAAAATCTTTTTACATAAATTTTCAATCATACTATACAGTAAACCCCGCTATTCGTGGGGGTTACGTTCCTGAGAAATGCCGCGAATACCGAAAACGCGAATACTGAGTCATGGCTCCCATAGTAATAAAGGGGTTCCGTTCCAAAGTATGAAATACAGTATATAAGAAAAACTAGTCTAAAATTTTGTCTATGTATGTATTATAGGTACCTTCATAATATGACTATGTACATAGACAGTACATAGTGAAATGCAAGCATAAGGCATCGAAATGAAAATAAGAAACAATTTAATATTAAATGTAATATTTATTAGAAATTTCAAACAAATCTTTCAATGCAGCACCTTTTCTATAGCTAAAAAACTTATCCCGCCAGTGCTATCACCAGTTTCGCTAAAGTGTTGATAAGAGTTTTGCCTTTTCACGAATGATGAGTGAACTTAAGGGAATTTTATTTTGAGTTTGGTCTTCTATCCAGAGATTTAAAGCCTTTTCCATTTTTTCTAATTTAATATCACGAGTTACAGAGCAAATTTTTAAAGCAATTAGCGCGTTTTCACGGACACTACGGCGGATTTTTTTCCCCCGATTTCTTGATTGATCGTACCGTTGACTTATTGATTTTATAATGTTTTGCCACTGACGAGACACTTTCACCATTAGAAATTTTGTCTAATAACTGAATTTTACTCGCTAATGTCATCATCACCTTTGATCTTTTCACAATTCTCTTGTAATTCGTAGCCATATTTTTGTAGGGGTTAGAAAGAATTTGTCCACAATAAAGTCACTTTCTACTGTTCATACACTCGAAAAAGTCTGTTTACACTAACACTGCAAAATGGTAGATTTTTCACTTTTGTAAGCATATCAATTTATAAATTGATAAATTTATTCAATTTATAAGCATATAAATTAAAAGCAAACGACGAAACCTTCCATGACAAGCGCATAGCACATACTGAACAAGGATTAGCGAGAAACATCCACGCTCGCGATTTTGTCACCCCTCTCCTCCCACCCACCCACTGAGCACTGTTTTGACCGGGAAAGATGATTTTAGCCACGCCCATGCTTTTTTATGGGGGGAAAATGTTCACGGCAATTTAAAATTCACATTTTTTTAGATTTCATTTTATATTAAATCAGCGACTGCGAATACAGATACCGCGAGTAGCGGGGGGTTACTGTATTTATAAAAAATATATGAAAATTTCTATTCATAAAAAGTATAAAAATAAAAAATAAAATTAAAAAAATAATATAAAAGTTTTTCAAAAATATACCTTAATTCTAGTAAATTCTAATAAAATATAAGGTGTGGCCTTTACCATTTTTAACGTGAGGCATTTTATGTTTCAAGGGTTAAGGCCACACCTTATATTTTATCGGAATTAAGGTATATTTTCGAAAAACTTGCTTTTTATATTATTTTTTATTACTACTTAAATTAACTTACTGAAAAATAAATGCTTTGACCACAAACTAATTCATTAAAATAAGAATCATTATTCTTCAATTTTTTTTACTCTGTCCTCAGTTTTAATTTTTTTACATTTTTGTGCATAAGCTCATTACATTAAATTTTTAAAAATATATATTGTATTTTTTTATTATTCTGTTTTATTTGCTTTTCTTTTCCTCGTGATGACTAAATAATTATTAAATTATGATAGAAGCTAATTAAATTATTAATTAATTTGATTAATTTCTATGCATTTAAAAGTTGTTTAAAAGCAAAGTCTTAAATGGTATACAGTTAAGCTGAGTGCGGTTGCAGTACCTTATGTTACAGATTGTAGATTGGATATTATTGGATTGGATAAGTTGTTATAAAAACTGTAAAAAATATTTTATTACAACTGTTTAATTAAGAGTCTGTAATAAAATATTCATAATATTTTTGAATTTGTTAATTGTAATTAGGGTCTATCTCAGCTTTTCGGCGTTTATTTGAAGAACCAATTCTGCGTTCTCATCAGCCTGATTCCACAACAGAAGAAAAAGAAACTGGAGAAGCTAGAGCTGCTGAATTGGCCCAGTTAACAAGTTCTTTTGTTCTACGTAGAACACAGGACATTATTAATAAATATCTTCCACCAAAAGGCAGGTTTATTTATATTTTATATAATGATTATGAATATTATCAGTGAATATCATCCTCCATGTATTTTAAATAATAATAATAGAATCTCTATTAAACTAATAAAACTTATACAAATCATCTTATACGGCTGACCAGTAGGGCTTTATATATGATTGATCATAAAAACAACAACTGTAATCACAGACAGACATTAAGATGCAATATGTAATGTAATAAAGTTTGTCTCAGGATTTTCCCTGATTTTGCGACCACAAAATTCCTTTTTGTATTGTATTGACTGCACCCAAGACTGACATGGAACTAATTTTAATAATGATAAAGAAAAGCACGAATGGCTTTTGCCTAATTTGATGTTATTAAGTAAGAACGTGAAAGTAAGAACTTCCCTTTTAAATCTGGGAATGGAATTTGAAAACAATTTCCAAAATATTTAACTTAGTGGTGGTGGCAGGTCACTTGACAGGGAATGTTATTTTCTTTGAAAATTATTTTCAAAGAAATGAGAATCTTATTTTCTTTGAAAATGACATTCCCAAGTTTACTGTTAATTATTAATTAAAAATCTGAAATTTTTCCTACCTTCCTAAATATAGCAAACTTTTATCACAATAGTTTCTGTATAAAACCATAAAAAAATTTTCTAGGAAACTCTTTGGAAACAGCAGTTTTTTTATCAGTCTATCAGGTGACCCACCATTGTGGTTAGAAATCTTTGCAGCTATTTAACTTTTTATTTAAAGGGCACCATGGTAGCAGGCAAGAGTCCGATGCTGTGTTTGTTTATAGTTTCCGGTTACTTTTTTTTTGAAAGATGGGAACGTGAAATCTGATAGTTTCTCAAGATGGCTGCTACACTGTGGAAAGCAAGATAATTTTTCAAATTTCGCACACAATGAGAATGTATCAAATTTGAAATAAATTTTGAAATAAACCTGAAAATGGAATTAACTAATAGTATTGAATATATATAATAATTTTTTTTTTAAATTTTTAAATATTTATATTACAATAAGCAGAAATCTGCAGTTTTAACATTTCATGCACATAACTGGAAAATGGAAGAGAATAAAACTGTTGTTTCTATTTTATGTCAAAAACATTTTTTTGCAATTTTAAGCAGAATTATTATATATTTTTTTTAAACAAAAGGTGTAAAACAAAATTGCATGTTTTAAAATTTAAAAGTGCATACAATAAATGCTCTAGTCCATTCAGAAAAGATCTTTAGATATTTCTTAAGCAGAATTCAAAAAAACCCAAAACATTTTGCACAAATTAAAAAGAAAGTAGCGCACCAGTCAGCTGGCCCACCATTGTTTTTGTTAAATTTTTGCAGTGCCACCTCTCTGCTCTATTAAAAAATCTGTTTTTTACCAGTTAAGGATTGACATAAGTGCATATGCTTTGCATGCTACATCTTTTCAAAACTGGTTTATATCCAAAAAACTACACTAGTTAAGTGTGGGAAATAATTTTATAGTTTACAAGAATACAAAATTATGAATGATTATTTGAATATTGAATTGATTGAATTACTTATTTATATATATATAATTTTTTTTTTTTTTTTCTTTACCAGTGGAATATGTGGTATTCTGTAAGCCCACCAACTTCCAGCTTCACCTTTACAGGCATCTTTTAAATTCTAGAGAAGTAAGAAAGTGTTTTACCCATTTGGCTGCTGTGGAAAATTCTCATCCTTTAATGTGTTTAACTGCACTTAGAAAATTATGCAACCATCCATTCCTGTTACATAAAAGGAGCAGTGAGGAAGATAAAGCAGTCAATGAAGTAAGATTTTAAAAGTATTTCTATGACTGTCCAAAATCAAAGCAGACAATTATAATTTAAACTTAATATAATTTAGAGCCATTGACATATATATTTAATTAATAGACAAGTTTATTTGTCTTGGATCATCATATAACAAATTGCTTAAGCATTGTTTATAATCTTCCACACTTTGCATCTGGTTATTCTGATTTGTACATTAAATGCGTAAAAATGTTTCTTTACTGAAGATTAGAGTTAATGTATTGGTGGTAGTAGTAGTAGTAGAGGCATATGATGCAAGAAAGCAAGTGTATGAGCTTATGCAGCATCAGCCAAAAAAAAAAATTACAAAACAATCCCCTCTAAATGTTTGTCCAGTTCCTCCTTAAATATATTTAACCTATCAACTTCCACAATGACAGATGGAAGTTTGTTCCAGCAATTAACCACCCGCTGGCTAATTGGAATTGAGATGTTAATGTATATAGTTAAATATCTGATAGCATATGTACAGAAACCTACATAGTAAACTTAATGTGAAACTGAGAGGATTGTGATCAAATATGTACACCTCATATTAATGAGCTTTTAATAACAAATTTTTGGCTCATACTCTGGGATGGTCACATAGGTTCAGAGGATCTTATGAGATAGATAATACAAGAGCAGTACCATATTTAATAGTTGCATGGACCCAAACAGTGGTCAGCTCAAATATGCCCACATATTTGAGGATATATATGTCATATCCCCACATTCAGTAACGTCAGCTCTCTCTCTCTGGCAAATTCCGTTGTTTATATTCACTTGACAAATGATACTAACAAAGTAAAGTAACCATATGTCTTGAGAGGATATTTAAATATGAATAATAATAATTAAACATCATGAATTCTTATATCAAGTGAATTTTATTGTGAAAAAAAGAATCATTTAAATTCCCACACAACTTAATAATTGGCGAAATTTCTGTATTCCATATCGAATCCAGTGATCAGGCCTAAGAATTGAGATGTTAATGGAACCAAAATTACATAGTTTTAAATGTGGAGAATATAAAGGATTGTATGAAGATCGATTGAAAAGAAGGATGCAGCATTGTGTACCTGTAGATCCATTCTCCAAATTGATCAGTATGCATCTGAGGCCCAGTCCATCAATCTCTGATTGTTGACCTTGCGGGGTACACTGCTATCTGAAAATGTTTAGATTATATTACATTTTACAGATTGAGTTATTCTATGAATTTAGTTAAAAATATTTAAACTTTAACCAGAGAGTCATTATACATAGCCATGAGCAAACTAGGTTTGCTACTTAGTACATCAATCTCATTGTATAGGCTCGTGGGGAATGCCTTCACAATATGAGATCAATTCCAACAGAAAAGTATATTGTTTTTTATTTGAAGTCTCAAATTTTAATTGTAGTCTCGATGGTGGGAAGATAAGCAGGTTTGAAGACCTGAGCAACCCAGTGACAAGATATATCCGCAACATGTAAGGCGTGAGATGGTGCAATAAGTAAAATACACACAGTTAAGTCTAGGAAAAGCCTCAAACTATGAAAGATTCTATATAGCTTTCATAGCTTGAATTTTTTGCCCTAGATGTACTTTACTTATACACCATATTGTGTCTTGCATTGTGGACATAATCTTGTCACTGGGTTTCTCAGGTCTTTACAGTGCTTACTTGCCCACCATTGAGACTCCAATCAGAGTCTGGGTCTGGGTAGTGACATAGACTTTATATAAAAAACAATATACTTCTCCATTGCAATAGTACCTTTAGTTATATATTTTAGCTATATTTAGAATAGTGCAATGTTAAGGAAAGTTATGGCAAATTGACTCGACAATGAGATTGATGCACTAAGTAGCAAATTCAGTTTGCTCATAGTAATAGCTATTCAGCGCAAGGGAGTCTGAGAGTTTTGTTATTCTGGCCGAAAAAAGGGAAAAAAAAACATGAGTAGATAAGAAAATACAAATTATTTGCTTCCCTACTCATATAGGTAACTATCCAGTTGACCTTTGAACTTATTCCACCTGTAAAGGCAACCTGTTTCAGCAACCAACAACTCACTGGCTAAAAAAACTTCCTACAATCTAGTCTAAACCTCCTCCCCTGTAATTTGAATTTATACACGTGAGTTCTGGAATTCTCCATAACAGTGAAAATTCCACCTTCATTTATTTTAGTAACCTCAATCAGGTCACCTCTGATAGTTCACATTTTGGAGTCTTTCCTCATCTGGGCACCCATATGATAATCTTGCCATGTGATTTGCCCATCTTTGAACCATTTCAAGAAGCTCAATGTCTTTTTCAGATGAGGTCTCCATACTTGAACACAGTATCCAGATGTGGTCTTGCAGTTGCTTTATACAGTGGGACTATAACCTCTATCTCAACAAGATAATGTTCGATAAATCATCGATAGAACACCATGGGCTTTCCAGACTGCCTGTTTACACTGTTCAGAAATTGTCAAAATTGTTCCATACATCCAGCTCTTGAGTAACTCTGTCAAAATTGCTTGCTAAGTTAGCTAAACATGATTTTCCCTTAACAAAACCTGTTATGCAGAATGCCATATCTATCTAAATGTCCCTAGATTGCACTCTTAATCATTGTGTCTAAAGTTTTCCCTACTACTGAAGTCAGACTAACCAGTCTGTGGTTACTTACTTTGCTCTTAGAACTGTCTTTTTGTATTAGTGATAATATATTGGCATTCTCCAATCCAAAGGAATCTCCCCTGAGTCCTAAGATGCTCTCATAATTAACTTCAATGTTCAATACTCTACCTGGTGGCCTCCCTCAAAGTTACTGGGTATATTCCATCAACTCCAGGAGCATTACTTGCCTTTATGCTCAAAAGTTTTTCTAATAATTAGTCATCTAATTTTGAAATCACTAATTTCATATGACTCAGCCTCACTTGCACAGCCTTTTTCTGCACAAAGGGTCTTTTTTCAGTAAAGACAGATGCAAAGTACCTCTTCAATTCAACCGCAACATCAGCTGGGTTGTCTAAGATTTTCCCACCCCCAGTGTACTAGGGTCCAATCTGATTTGCTTGTTTTCATCCTTATATTCACATACATGAAAAATTTGTTGTCCCCATTCTTTGCTCTCTTGGCCAGTGTTTTCTCGTACACAGCCTTGGCTTCTCTAACTTTATCTGTGGTACTATTACAAACAAATAGTAGCTGCTTTAGGGTTCAGTACTATTCATCACTCTGTAACTGTCCATGCTATCTTTTTCTGCTCTATTTGACTGGTCAGCTCTGCATTCATCTATTTCGGGATCCTCCTTCTGCAATATTTTCTTAATGGTATGTATGCATTTGTGGTTTTTGCTTTAAAGGTATTCCATAATTCAAGTATGTTCACCCTCACTCTGCAATCCGTCCAGTTAGTACATGCCATTATTGCCTTAAACTGCCAGAATCCCCACTTCTGAAATTAAAACCCTTTATCTTTCTTTATCTTCCAACTGACAATTGCATGATTATTACTTGCCAATGGTTATTCTAATTTAAGCCCTGTGATGTCATCTAATTCATGAGTAATGATGAGGTCAAGAATATTCTCACCCTTAGTATTATCTCTGACATGCTGATACAAATAATAATCATCTAGTTTATTTATAAAAATATTTCCTCAAGTTGGGTTTCCCTCCCACTTATTCCAATCAATCTGGGGCAGATTGAAGTAACCCATAATAAGACATTCACTCTTGCTTGCCCATTCCATTTGCATGTAAAGACTCTCATTATACTCTTCACAATCTTCTGGTCTGTAGATTACTCCCACACTCATTATACCTTTGCTTCCAACTAACTCACACCACACAGTTGTTGTTGTTGTTGGCAAATGTAACTTCAGCCTCAGTAAAAGTTCTTTTTTGCACTAACAACCCTGCCAACCTTTGTATCATCTGCAAATTGGGACATTAAGCCTATATACCTTCATCAATATCATTGATAAATATACAAAACAACAGTGGGCCCAACACCAAACCCTGCTTTTGATGAGAAGCATGACACCACCACCACCACCCATCCTAACTTCTCTGTCTTTCCTAAATACATTATACATACCATAGTGGAACTCGTCATTCCCAGTTTTCAGGTGGCAACACATTTCTGTTAGCCCTATTATGTCATCATTAATTGTCTTAACCAGGAGTTCAAATTCAGCCATTTTATTGAAAACATTGCTGACATTACTGTAGACACAGTTAAGACTTAAGTATTCTTCAATAGTTTAGTACCCTGACACCCTTTCAAGTTATTTAGGCTTGTTTCCCTATCTTTCACATCCCACTCATTTGCAATTACTGCACTCAGAACATCTTACAAACATCAGCCATTGTGACAACAAACAAGGATTTGTGAAATAAGTGCAAGCTTTATTTTGATCCATATCATCAAAAAATGTGGATCTAGAAATAGAAGAATTATTGCAACACTTAGAATGATGATTTACATAATAGTAGTTGCCATCACGGCACAGTGGCCAGGGATTAACTGTGTATCTATATCACACTTCTATCCCCTAATGGTTTCCTTGAACTCTAGGTATCCTCACTGATACTGGCAAAAAGTCTTGCACTAGTTCTGTTTAAATTAATACCACCTGTACAAAATAGATTCTTTCTACCTAAAAGAAGCAGGCACACTTCAGAAAAATCCACCTCCCCCAGAGTTTTGCACATTCTCTCAAGTCTTGAGAGAATGTGCAAGCCATTGTTTTCATAGTGAGTGGTAATTTTTTAATTGTGGTAAATAGGTAACTCTAATGTAAAACTAGATAGCATACTATGAATCACTGCATTTAGGAATCTATTAGATAGTGTGTCATCATCATCATCAGCCATTTTCAATCCACTGCAGGATGAAGGCCTCTCCAGCAACTTTCCAGTTCCTTCTGTTTTGAGCACTGGCCATCCATTTACTACCCAAAAACTCATGAATTTCATCTATCCATCTCCGCCTTTGTCTTCCAGGTTTTCTTCTAGCTCCTCTTGGGTACCATTCTGTTATTTTCTTAGTCCATCTGTCATAATGTCTTCGAGCTATGTGTCCTGCCCAAGACCATTTTAGTTCTTTAGTTTTGATAAGAATGTCCTTTACTTGAGTTTGCTGCCTAATCCATGTGTTTCTCTTCTTATCTAACAGTCTGATTCCCAATATAATTCGTTCCATTCTTCGCTGTGTAGTTCTCAGCTTCTCTTCCATTCTTTTGGTGAGTGCCCAAGTTTCACTTCCATAAGTCATGGTGGGGAGTATACATTGGTTCATTATTTTACGTCTCAGACAAACTGGGATATTGCTCTTCAGTATGTGACTATATTTCCTGAATGCTATCCATCCAAAATTTATTCTTCTCTTGACTTCCAGCCATTTATCATTATTACAGCTAATAACTTGTCCCAGATAAGTATATGACTCCACCTTTTCAATTACTGCTCCTTCAATCATTATTTTCCTTTCCGTGGCATACTTGTTCATCATTACTTTTGTTTTAGCCATATTCATCTTTAGTCCAAAATCCTTACTAACTGTGCATAACTGATTAAGATTTTCCTCTAATTCTTTGGGATCGTGGCTTATAATCACAATGTCATCTGCAAATCGTAAATGGTTCAGGTACTCTCCGTTCACATTGACTCCTTTCTGCGACCAGTCTAATCTTCTGAAAGCTTCCTCAAGGGCAGCAGTAAACAGCTTCGGAGATATTGTGTCTCCTTGTCGAACTCCTTTCTCGATTTTAAATTTGCTACTGTCTTTGTCTAGTCTAATAAAGGAGGTAGCACTCTCATATATTTTCTTCAAAATCATAATATATGGGGTATCTATGCCTTGTCTTTCCAGTGCCCGAAACATTGCCTTATGCTGTATGGAGTCAAATGCCTTTTCATAATCCACAAATGCCAGGCATAATGGTGTTTTATATTCATTTGCTTTCTCCATTAGCTGTGATATTACGTGAAGGTGATCCATAGTTGAGAATCCTGTCCTAAAGCCAGCTTGCTCTTTCGGTTGATTCTCATCAAGTATTCTTTCTAATCTGTTAGTAATGACCCTTGTGAACAACTTGTAGATGTTGGATAACAAGCTAATTGGTCTATAATTTTCAATTTCTGATTTATCTCCTTTCTTATGCAGCAAAACTATGATTGCATTATTCCACTGCTTAGGTGTCACACCTTTTCTAATGCACTTTGTGAAGAGCCTTGCCAGTTTTTGTGTTATGTCTCTTCCTCCCAATTTTAACAACTCTACAGTAACTTCATCTTCCCCTAGGCTTTCCGATTCTTCATTTTCTTCAATGCATGTTCTACCTCATCAGGAAGAATATTGGGTATGTCGTATGTGTTGCTACTTTGCAATCCACTTCCCCACTGCTGGTATCATTCCCTCGCTCCTTGTATAATTCTCTATAGTAGTCTTCTGCTATTTGAATTATGCCTTTTCTGCTGTTTATAAGTACACCATCGCTATTCTTCAGTTTCAGTATCATTTGTCTTTCTGTATTACTGCTCATGGCTGCTGATTTAAATCCTTTGTTTTCCCTTAATGCTTGTTCTACTTTTCTTGTGTTAAATCTTCTTATGTCCTCTCTGAGTCTCTTTCTAATGGCTTTGCATAACTCAGTATACTCAATTTTCTCCCTGTCAGTGTTTTTCTCGCTCTTCATTTGTCATCTTCGGTTCATCATGACAAGTGTTTCTTGACTAATTTTTTCTTCTTTGGATTTCTGTTTCCCTATAGGTTTCTTGGGCTTTATCACTTTCAGAAAGTTGTAATATTCCTCATCGATATCTTGGTCCTCAGCAGTCTGCAGAAGCTCAAACTTGTTTTTAAGTTCCAGTACATACTGCTTTTTCTCCTCCTCTGTTATCTCAAAGACCTTTGTATTATTTACTCGAGTCAGTTTTTTCCTTTCCTTTCCTACATCTATATCAATTGTACATCTTACCATTCTGTGATCACTTCCAACATTTACCTTATTCAGGACGGTAACATCATTCACAATATATCTTCTGTTAGTGAGGATGAAGTCGATTTCATTACTTGTTAATCCATTTGGACTCTTCCATGTCCACTTTCTGTTCACCCTTTTCTTGAAAAAAGTGTTCATTACTGACAGTCCTTGAGATTCTGCAAATTCCACAAGTCTTTCACCTCTTTTATTTCTTTCACCAATTCCAAAATTTCCTACAGTTCCTCTTTCTGCACTGTTTTGCCTTTTTCCAACCTTAGCATTGAAGTCCCCCATTATAATAGTGTAGTGGGTTTTCTGCTCATCTAGAAGACTCTCAATTTCGGTGTACATTTCTTCAACCTCTTCATCATCATGGCTCGATGTTGGTGAATAAATCATTATAATCTTTAGCTTGTACCTCTTAGAAATCTTGAGTATTAGTCTTGACACCCTTGGTGATGTACTTTTGAATTCCAAAATGTTGTTTTTAAAATCTTTATGGACCAGAAACCCAACTCCACCTTCACTCCTTTCACTGTTTCCATTGGTGTACAGCAGATTTCCACTTGATAAACTTATAAATGATTCATTTCTTCTTCTTGTTTCAGCCGAACCGATGATATTCCAATTCACATTTTCTAATTCCTTTTCCAGCTCTAATATCCTGTCTTCACCGATGAGTGATCGTACGTTATAACAGGCCAAGTTCAGTTTCCGTGCATGGCAGCCTGGTCGTACCCAGAGATTCTTAGCACCCTCTGCTTCCACTCTGATCCTCTCGCTGCCGTAAGAGGGAGAGTGAAAGCTGCTGGGGACTGAGGGCCATTTGTATTGTTGTGCTCTCATGCTGGAGGGTTTGGTCTTTTCCTCTTCACGCTGACCAGGCGTCTTGAAGAGAACCACTCTACACGTTCGTTGCCACCTAAGTGACATAACAGGGCTTACCATCGAGAAGGTGTGCATGAGTGGATTTTAGGGAGGCAGGCCAACCGGACTTCTCCTAAATCTTCTGTAATAGAGAGATATTGGATCCATCAGTGTTTTAGGCTGAGTGTCTGATAACACACAGGATACCTGTTCCCCTCTAAGCCCCTTAGTGTGTAGTATTAATAATATAGTGATAGTGTGTAGTATTAATAATTAATTAATTAATTAAATTTATTAATCTTATTAATTTTCATTGTTAATTTCAATATCATGCCCCAGACTAGAGCAGCAAAGCAATGGGCACAAAGTGTCTGGAGTGCTGTGACTCGGGGGGAGAACCAAGGGAGTGATTCTCCAATGCATCACAGCCTAAATAAATGTACAACTTGTGAAATGTTTGCAGAACTCCCTGGAACAGGACATGATCTATCCAAGGAGGATGTCTTTGTGTGCTAGGTGCAGAGTGTGTCAAGAAATTAGGCGATAACTCAGCATTCTAATGGGCACTTATGAGAGTTTGAAGAGTCAGGTAGATGCCCTTGAAGGTATTAAAATGAGGGACCCATCAAGCTCCCAGCTGTCATACTCAATGCCAAAGCTCACTCTTATTCATCAGGCAACACAGCGGCAATCTCCAGGGCAGAATGCGCTGGTCGCACAGGAGTTAGTTATTGTGGGTGACTCTATTGTCAGGGAGATATACATCCAGGCCTCGCATAACGCGAGTTCGATTAACACGATTTTCAGTTAATGCTATTTGAAAAATTAACCACTTTTCACTTTACACAATGCAAATTTCCAGTTAATACGATCTTTTTTTTTTTTTTTTATGCGATAGTTGAAAAAGATTTGAATCGTGTGTTAAGCTTACAGCGAGTCGTACGGTCAATTAACAAATGTTTGCCTGCTGCCCGCCTCGTTGTGTTCCATCAACCATCGGAAGAAGACGTGTTACTTGTTTGTCTCCTGCTAATAAAGTCAATGCACACTTGCATAAAAATTCAAAATTTTAAATGAACCAGATGAAAATGTTACTGCGAAGGACATAACGGTAAAAGAATTAGTTGAAATCTTTCGTATCGCATAGAACCTCAAACAAAAGGTTTGAGGTTCTCTGCAATATTTATTTCGCCAGGGCCCAGAGAAGATTGTTGTCGGCTATCGGAAATTGATTGATGAAAAGAGAAAGTCAACGCTGTTCAAATATTTCTGCAACAGTCATTTCTTCATTGTGTATTTTATGTCAGAGGTTCCCAAACTTTCTCGGTTCACGGCACCTTTAGTGTCACAGTAATTTTTTCAAGGCGCACCCTGACGAAAATAAATACCCACCTAACAGTTCCGTTTAGTAGTTAGGTCCAAACAACTTAATAAGAAATGTTGAAACTGTGAACTACCTCGAGCTAGTAGTTCGCGCGGTGTCCGAAAGATGTTGA
This sequence comes from Mastigoproctus giganteus, assembly GCF_048544385.1. Classification (NCBI taxonomy): domain Eukaryota; kingdom Metazoa; phylum Arthropoda; class Arachnida; order Uropygi; family Thelyphonidae; genus Mastigoproctus; species Mastigoproctus giganteus. The sequence continues at coordinate 207,374,021 of NC_143579.1, forward strand.
GTATCGCTGTGTTTCCCTCGAAAATTTAAAATATTCCGCGGCGCACAGTTTGGGAACCGCTGTTTTATGCAATAAACATTTAATTCCGTAATTATTTTCATTATCTTTTACATTGTATACAGTTAAAAAGTTATTTAAAATGTATTTTTAAAATTCTTTAATGACATTCCAGAAGGTCAAGGACCAATTATAATTTTTCCTATTGATTATTATATTTGATTAACGCATTTCCATTTTGCTCAATGCGCTTGCGGGACAAATTAATCGCATTAATCGAGGCCAGCCTGTATATTGTGTAAAAAGGATACGTGGAATACAACCAGGGTATGTCTGCCAGGGGCAAAAGTTGATGATGTTGTATCATCTTTTAAGGACACAAAGGGTGATATTGTTATACACATTAGCACTAATGATATTAAGAGTAGGAGATCTGCAGATTTACTTAACAAGTACAGGTCAATGCTGAAAAAAAGTTGAGTTACGGATAAATTTGAAAGTGTCTGTAATTCTGCCCAGACACAATAGGAGGGAGTATATGATGAGAGCCTTGTCAATCAGTTCAGCCCTGGAGGGATTGTGCAATGCTTGTGGGGTAGAATTTTTCTCAGCATGGTCTTTTTTTTGTTAACAGGAGAGACTGTTTCTACAGGGATGGGATATACAGTAAACCCCCACTATTTGTTGGGGGTTACGTTCCTGAGAAATGCCATGAATACCGAAAACACAAATACTGTGTTATGGCTCCCATAGTAATAAAACGGTTCTGTTTCAAAGTATGAAATATATAAGAAAAACTAGTCTAAAATTTTGTCTGAGTATGTATTATATGTACCTACATAATATGACTATGTACGTAGACAAACATAAACAGTACATAGTGAAATACAAGCATAAGGCATTGAAATGAAATTAACAAGCAATTTAATATTAAATATAATATTTATTAGAAATTTAAAATCAGCCTTTGCTAGCTAAAAAACTTATCCCGCCAGTGCAATCACCAGCTTCATTAAAGTATTGATAAAGGTGTTTTACCTTTTCACGAATGATGAGTAAACTTCACAGAATTTTATTTTGAGTTTGGTCTTCTTCTATCCACAGATTTAAAGCTTTTTCCATTTTTTATAATTTAGCATCACGAGTTACAGAGCAGATTTTTGAAGCAATTAGTGCGTTTTCACGGACACTACGGCGGATTTTTTCTTCTGATTTCTTGTTTGAACATACCATTGACTTATTGATTTTATAATGTTTTGCCACTGACAAGACACTTTCACCATTAGAAATTTTGCCTATAACTCAGTTTTAGTCGCTAATGTCATCACCTTCTTTGATCTTTTCACAATTCCCTTGTTATTCGTAGTCATATTTTTGTAGGGATTAGAAAAGAACTTGTCCACAATAAAGTTACTTTCTTTTAACTGTTAACACACTCAAAAATGTCTGTTTACACTAACACACTGCAAAACGGTAGATTTTCACTTTTGTAAGCATATCAATTAAAAACAAACGATGAAACCTTCCATGACAAGCACATAACACATGCTGAACAAGGATTAGCGGGAAACATCCATGCTCATGATTTTGTCCCCACCTACTGAGCGCTGTTTGGAGCGGGCAAGATGATTTTAGCCACGCCCATGATTTTTAGAGCTGAAAATGTTCATTGTGCTTTAAAATTCACATTTTTTTAGTTTTCATTTTATATTAAATCAGCAACCATGAATACGCAAAACCACGAATACAGATACCACAAATAGCAGGGGTTTACTGTACTTAAATAGAAGGGGTACAAGTGTTTGCTGAAGTTATTGAGGCAGTGTTAGGTGAGTCGGAAAACTGCTACCTTTGTGGGGTTCACAAACTAAAAGGTTAATAGTACTGCAGGCAGAGGTGAAAGTGATTCTTGCACTGCTTCATCATGAAACTAATAAATACATGGGCTGTGTTAGGGTAGCTAAGAATAAGAACAGGTGCATATATAGTTGCATGTACACCAATGCTAGAAGTATAGTAAATAAATTTGATGAATTTGAATGGCTGGTCAAGACATCAAAGGCAGATATCGTTGGGATATTAGAGACGTAGTGTCACACAGATATAAGCAGTACAGAATTCAAATTTGGGGAGTACAATGTGTACAGATAGGAAGGGAGGAGTGGTTATGTTGCTAATTAAGAAAAACATAAAATCTAATTAAGTGCATCCAATTGACATAGATGGACAGTGCAATGTTGAGTCAGTTTGGTGTGACATAAGCACTGGGAAAGCAAAAATGAGAGTAGGAGTGTGTTATAGGCCTAATGAGTACAATGAACAATTGTACAGAGAAATAGAATGGGCCAGTAAATTTGATTGTTATAATGGGGAATTTTAACTTCCAAGATATTGACTGGAACGTGTGGGTTGGTCACTCGCACACTAACAAGACTTTTGTAGATTTATTGGATGATTGTTTTCTGCAGCAGCACGTTCGAGAGGCAACCAGAGAGGGTAATACTCTTGATCTGGTTATCAGCAGTGATCATTCGTGTATTAAAAATTTTTAGATAAAGGAACCACTAGGTGGCTGTGATCACAATGTACTGATGTGGGATTTACTTACAGGTATAATTACTATCAGGGGTAAAGGGAAGGGTTTTTGCTTCCATAAAGGTGACTACAGTGGTCTCAGACAGTTTTAAATTCTGTACAGTGGAACAAACTGATGATGTTACCAACAACAAATTCTAAGTGAGAAGCAGTCAAGGAACTAATCGTGGAAGCTACTAGGCTTTTCTACCGATTAAGAAATATTGTACAAAGTTTAAGTCTAAATGGATATCAGATGAACTAATGATGCTCGTGGCAGAGAAGAAAAATGCATGGGATGCATATAAATTATCAGGTGACACAGAAGCCTATGGCAGATATAAGCTAGTCTGTAATCAAGTCACAAAGGTTGGGCAAGTGAATGCAGATTACGAGAAATCTTTGGCAGAGGATGCTAAGAAAAACAGCAAGGACTTCTTTACTTATACAGGATGAGTCACGAAAAAGTAGCCCCGTCAATGAAACTACAATATGATGCATGGACAAGTGGGTAAATGTATAGTACATTTTGGGGAATGCCTCCTTGACCTCTTTGGGCCTCACATCAGTGCTGATGTGTCCGGATAAATGAAACCAGGCTTCATCTGACATAAAATGTTGAGTTGGATTGAGCATCCCATCAATGATGCGTTGGGGAGCTATCTGCAATAATTTACACATTTCATTTTATCTGTCTCTTTTATCTCTTGCATGCACGTTACACAAAACGGCTTCAAATTTAAAGAGTGTGGTGCACGTAATTACAGTAATGACAGTGTGCTACTGCAACAGAATCTAGAAAATTTGGGAAGATGGGCTGAGAAGTGGCAACTGAAGTTTAACATTGACAAATGCAAAGTACTGCATATGGATAGAAGTAACCCCAGAGGAACATACCAACTGTGTGGTACTACACTTAAGCTGGTAGAAAATGAGAAAGACCTGGGGGTAATTGTGCAGTCAGATATGAAGTTTTCTGAGCAATGCAAAACAGGCTGCCAGGGCATTTCATGGGTTTTGTCAGTGATATACAGGAATTTTGCTAGCATGGAAAAGGTGATTGTCCCTCTGTACAAGGCAATGGTCAGGCCATGCCTTGAGTACTGCATACAGGTCTGGAGGCCTCATTTTAGGAAGGATGTAGATTTGTTTGAGTGTGTAAGAAGAGAAGGACAACAAGATTGATAAGGGGAATGAAGGGATCCTCTTACCAAGAGAGGCTTAAGTTCTGCAAATTGCAGCTGCTGGAGACTAGGCACCTCTGATTGAGGTGTATAAGGCCTTGAATGGGTTGAGCATGCTGAATTCTGATAGGATTCTTCCACTTGTTCAGATTACGAACCTAAGGGGGCATAAATTCAAATTGAGGAAAGACAGATGTAGAATAGATGTGCGGAAATTTGCCTTTAGCCAGCGGGTGGTTAATTGCTGGAACAAACTTCCATCTGTCATTGTGGAAGTTGATAGGTTAAATAAATTTAAGGAGGAACTGGACAAACATTTAGAGGGAATGGTTGTGTGAATTTTTTTTTTTTTTTTTGGCTGATGCTGCATAAGCTCATACGCTTGCTTTCTTGCATCACATGCCACTATTACTACTACAAACGTTGTCTTACTTACACTGACTTGCTGGGCTAATTTACAGGTACTCTTCTTGGGGCTTAATTTCATCCTCTCATGAATACCGTACACTACAGTTGCCGTACGAATAGATGCGGCTCTGTTCTTTTGCACATTGAGGACACTTCCTGTTTTGCGTCACTTCTTCATCAGTTGCTGTATACAGTGTTTTGCTGGTATCCCGGGAGTTGGGGAACTGTTCCGCAAACATTCTTCTTGTTTCCTTAAATGAACCCGTGCACAGATATGCCTCAACAGTTACAACTCTTTCTGGAATTGAATAAGGGATGATACATACAACCCTTACACGCACACACACACACATTCTTGTGTGTGTTGCGTGTTGATTGACTGCTGGTTCTTCCGAGCATGGAGCGGGTCGCCCTGTATAAACTCTGTAAGGAAGGGGTTGAATCAGATTGGTCTACTTGATGTCGATGGTTCGGCTGTTGATGAACCTGCTCAGATAGCTGATAATCAGAATGCGTATTTTGCATCTACATTAGATGCAAAATATGCATACACAGATGCAAAATGCCAGAAGTTTATCAAACTGCAACAAGATGCTTAATGATTTTGTAATAACTGAGAGCAAAGTGAAGGAGAAATTGTAAATTAAACATAAGAAAGGCACCTGGGGTGGATGGGATGTATCCAGTTATATTAAAGAAGGCAGCAAAGGAAGTAAGCAAACCCTTAGCCATAATTATGAGAGCATCCTTGGACTCAGGGGAATTCTCCAATTCATAAAGGGGGATCTAAGGGTGACAACCAGTTAGTTTAACTTCTGTTCTAGAGAAAATAATGGAGTCACTGGTTAAAGATGCATTCCAGGATCTAGACAAGACTGCAGTAATAATTCTAACACAGCATGTGTTTGTTTAAGGAAAGTCTTTTCTGACAAATTTGATTGTATACTATGATGTGGTTACAAAGGGACTGGATGCAAAAAATAGTTTTGATATAATATACTTGGATTTCAGGAAAGCCTTTGACACTGCTTTGAAGACTAGAGCAGTATGTTGTATTAAGGATAAGGCGCTACAATGGATAAAAGGGTGATTGAGCAGGAGAAGACAGAATGATAATCAGTGAACACTGCTCTTCGTGGATAATGTTATTAGTGGAGTCTCCCAGGGTTGGGGCCACTGTTGTTTTGCATATTTATCAATGATATTGATCAAGGTATATCAGGCTTAATGTCGAAGTTTGCAGATGATACAAAGTTTGGCAGGGTTGTTAATGACAGTAATGGCAGTGTGTTACTGCAACAAGATCAAGAAAACTTGGGCTGAGAAGTGGCAACCGATGTTTAACATTGACAAATGAAAAGTACTGCATACTTAGGGTGGAAGAAAATGAAAAAGATTAGGGAGCAATTTTGCAGTCAGAAATGAAGTTTTCTGAGTTATGCAGACTGGCTGCCAGAACAGGTCATGGGGTATTGTCAATGATATACAGGAATTTTGCTAGTGGGGAAAAGGAGGTGATCTTACCTTTGTATAAGGCAATGGTCAGGCCATGCCTTGAATACTGCATACAGGTCTGGAGGCCTCATTTTAGGAAGGATGTTGGATTGCTTGAGCATGTGCAGAGAAAGGCAACAAGATTGGTGAGGGCAACGAAGGGATCCTCTTACCAAGAAAGGCTTCAGTCCTGCAAATTGCAGCAGCTGGAGACTAGGCGCCTATGAGGTGATCTGATTGAGGTAAAGCCTTGAATTGGTTGAGAATACTGAATTCTAATGGGATTCTTCCGCTTTCTCAGATTACGTAATTGAGGGGGCATAAATTCAAATTGAGGAAAGACAGATGTAGAATAGATGTGCGGAAATTTGCCTTTAGCCAGCGGGTGGTTAATTGCTGGAACAAACTTCCATCTGTCATTGTGGAAGTTGATAGGTTAAATAAATTTAAGGAGGAACTGGACAAACATTTAGAGGGAATGGTTGTGTGAATTTTTTTTTTTTTTTTGGCTGATGCTGCATAAGCTCATACGCTTGCTTTCTTGCATCACATGCCACTATTACTACTACTACTACAAACGTTGTCTTACTTACACTGACTTGCTGGGCTAATTTACAGGTACTCTTCTTGGGGCTTAATTTCATCCTCTCATGAATACCGTACACTACAGTTGCCGTACGAATAGATGCGGCTCTGTTCTTTTGCACATTGAGGACACTTCCTGTTTTGCGTCACTTCTTCATCAGTTGCTGTATACAGTGTTTTGCTGGTATCCCGGGAGTTGGGGAACTGTTCCGCAAACATTCTTCTTGTTTCCTTAAATGAACCCGTGCACAGATATGCCTCAACAGTTACAACTCTTTCTGGAATTGAATAAGGGATGATACATACAACCCTTACACGCACACACACACACATTCTTGTGTGTGTTGCGTGTTGATTGACTGCTGGTTCTTCCGAGCATGGAGCGGGTCGCCCTGTATAAACTCTGTAAGGAAGGGGTTGAATCAGATTGGTCTACTTGATGTCGATGGTTCGGCTGTTGATGAACCTGCTCAGATAGCTGATAATCAGAATGCGTATTTTGCATCTACATTAGATGCAAAATATGCATACACAGATGCAAAATGCCAGAAGTTTATCAAACTGCAACAAGATGCTTAATGATTTTGTAATAACTGAGAGCAAAGTGAAGGAGAAATTGTAAATTAAACATAAGAAAGGCACCTGGGGTGGATGGGATGTATCCAGTTATATTAAAGAAGGCAGCAAAGGAAGTAAGCAAACCCTTAGCCATAATTATGAGAGCATCCTTGGACTCAGGGGAATTCTCCAATTCATAAAGGGGGATCTAAGGGTGACAACCAGTTAGTTTAACTTCTGTTCTAGAGAAAATAATGGAGTCACTGGTTAAAGATGCATTCCAGGATCTAGACAAGACTGCAGTAATAATTCTAACACAGCATGTGTTTGTTTAAGGAAAGTCTTTTCTGACAAATTTGATTGTATACTATGATGTGGTTACAAAGGGACTGGATGCAAAAAATAGTTTTGATATAATATACTTGGATTTCAGGAAAGCCTTTGACACTGCTTTGAAGACTAGAGCAGTATGTTGTATTAAGGATAAGGCGCTACAATGGATAAAAGGGTGATTGAGCAGGAGAAGACAGAATGATAATCAGTGAACACTGCTCTTCGTGGATAATGTTATTAGTGGAGTCTCCCAGGGTTGGGGCCACTGTTGTTTTGCATATTTATCAATGATATTGATCAAGGTATATCAGGCTTAATGTCGAAGTTTGCAGATGATACAAAGTTTGGCAGGGTTGTTAATGACAGTAATGGCAGTGTGTTACTGCAACAAGATCAAGAAAACTTGGGCTGAGAAGTGGCAACCGATGTTTAACATTGACAAATGAAAAGTACTGCATACTTAGGGTGGAAGAAAATGAAAAAGATTAGGGAGCAATTTTGCAGTCAGAAATGAAGTTTTCTGAGTTATGCAGACTGGCTGCCAGAACAGGTCATGGGGTATTGTCAATGATATACAGGAATTTTGCTAGTGGGGAAAAGGAGGTGATCTTACCTTTGTATAAGGCAATGGTCAGGCCATGCCTTGAATACTGCATACAGGTCTGGAGGCCTCATTTTAGGAAGGATGTTGGATTGCTTGAGCATGTGCAGAGAAAGGCAACAAGATTGGTGAGGGCAACGAAGGGATCCTCTTACCAAGAAAGGCTTCAGTCCTGCAAATTGCAGCAGCTGGAGACTAGGCGCCTATGAGGTGATCTGATTGAGGTAAAGCCTTGAATTGGTTGAGAATACTGAATTCTAATGGGATTCTTCCGCTTTCTCAGATTACGTAATTGAGGGGGCATAAATTCAAATTGAGTAAAGACAGTTGTAGAATAGATGTGCGGAAATTGGCCTTTAGACAACGGGTAGTTAATTGCTGGAACAAGCTTCCATCTGTCTTTGTGGAAGTTGAGAAGTTGATAGCTTAAATAAATGCAAGGCAAAACTGGACAAACTTTTAGAGGGAATGGATGTGCGAAATTTTTTTTTTGGCTAATGCTACAGAATTTCATACACTTGCTTTCTTGCATCACATGCTCCCATTACTACTACTAATATGGCCTGAGTTCCTGATTCCAAAAAAAAAGCCTACGACAATAAAAACATCAGTGATACTATTGGAGAATTTGGGGAAATCTCCCGGTACCACCAGATAAATTACACTATACACTGCAGCAGTTCCTGGGCAGAATTGCAGACACATACAGACCTTAACTCGAAGAATTTTTTCAGAATATCTTATATTTATCCAACAAATAGATCGTGTTCATTTAATATTGTTAGTCTCTACATGAATAATAATACTCTCTTTACCTCCCTTAAAATCTGACAGTCTTTTGGTAACATCAATTGTTTCTCCCGGAAAACATGCCCTCGTTCTGGTCCACCTATCTTTATTACAAAGAATATTACCTGTTTCCCTCACAATAGTCTCACAATAAAACCAGATCACCGCAATCAGAACAGTACAAGGAGGTATAAAAAGTTTGTAACCTGACCTAGATAAAATATCAGTAGAAAGGTGCCGTTTTTAATATATGTTGTCTACAGATTCAATAACTAACATATGAAATTTCATTCCTGTAGGTGATCGTACACCAGAGATGGAGCCCAGAATCTGAGAAAGGATGTTATGGTTGACAAAGTGGAGTATCAAGCAGTGATCAAGTTCTATGCATGTGCAGGGCAAGAAAGCTCAGGAAATTGACGAAGAAATGAAAGCTGTGTATGGGCAGAATTGTCCGTCCTGTGACACTAAAAAGTGGAAACAAGAGTTCCAGTGTGGTTACAAGTGTTTTTGATGAGCCAAGGGAAGGAAGGCCATCAATTTCCACATACAGTGAGACAGTTTTGCAAAGGTTGAGCAAGGCTATTCTGACAGATTACCTTCCTCGTGGTTCAACACTTACCGGAGAATACTACAGAAATCTTTTGATAAAGTTACGGGATGCTTTGAAGATGAAAAGGCGTGGAATGTTAACCAAAGGTGTCCGTCTTCTGTCAGACAATGCATTGGCTCACATGGCCATTGCCACCACCAACTTTTGTTGCCCAGGGTGACTTCAAACTACTTAGCACCCACACTATTCTCCTGACCTAGCATCATCAGACTTCTTGTTTGGAGAAATGAAGAAACCATTGCATAGATGCCACTTTGATTCATTTCAGGAAGTCATCAATGAAGTGGAATCATGGTTTCAGGCAAAAAGTGTGGTCTTCTATGATCAAGGCATTAAACAACTGATCCATAGATGGGAGAAATGTATTACTGTACATGGAGAGTACATAGAAAAGGTTTAAAGTTCCTGTGAAGTTTCACCTTTCTAGGGATATTATTTCTAGCTGGTAAGGGTACAAACTTTTTGATACCCCCCCCCCCTCATATGCCTTGACTATTCTTATCTGGGACTCGAATTGGGGATGCATAAAAAAGTACAGGCTATGTACTTTCTGTACTTACCCTGTACACATAAAGCACATAGATTGAGGCATTTGTCTTAGACTTAACAACAACATATACATTAACCATAGATTAAATTTTTTTAAACATTAAATACTAGTTAATGTTATTAAATCCGTTTAACCTTATTTAATCCCTATTTAATTTAATAATCTAATTTAACCCTTAGACCAAAATTTTATCTATAATATCGAAAAGGGGCAGTATCACCATATACAATTACATCACATCCATATTTTCCTCTGGGTTGGATACTTCAAATCTCTTCTGTTATTCCCTACTTTATGATATTTGGCTGGAACTGCAAAAATAAGATACAGATATGTATGAGAGTGTGATGAATCTACAGTCAGTTTTTGTATCAAGCATATTTATAGCCAAGGTAGATTACTTATTGAATATCTTATTTTTATATTCAGAATTGTAATGTAATAATATTGTTTTTTATATCATTTTCTTTTATAACAGTTGTAGTTTCACTAAAAAATTAATTTAGTTCTGGAATTCTACATAAAAATGTTTTTATCTCCTATGTTCTTTACAGATGCATGAAATGAACCCCATTTGAAATGAACTTTTATTTTTTGTTGTATGCCCATATTTTGAACAATGCATATTTAAGTCATTACTAATAAATTCACAAACTATATTAATGTAGTTATCAAAGAACATATTTAGTAATCTGTTATTAATAAAGTAAGATATTGTTTTCCACATGGAGTAAGATAGTTCAATAAATCAAAGCAAGTCCTTAACTAAACTTTTTTTTTTATCAGTGGTTAGTTACCACATGTGAAAAAGTCACTTGCTATATTAACAAAATATATTATACTTTTCATAAGTAATCATTTAGGGCAACTAATCATTTCATAAAAATGAAAATAACTGTGTGTGTACATTTACTTTTTGTAAATTTTTAGCATTTTTAGTAAAATGGTGGTGACATAAAATCTTAACTGTTGTAATTTGTATTAAATTGCATGATTATAATTAAGCTTTTGTAGGCATGCTGATTAATAATTAAAAATAATGAATTGAATTATGAAAATTTAGAATTTTGACCTGCTTTTCTCAAATAGCTTTACGGGCCAGCTAACATATGATAGGCCTGTAGTTTCTGAATTACTTCACTATACTTTCCCACATACACGCATGTTCTGACATGTCACAAGTTACTGATTCACTTTTATCACTAAGTTGCTTCACTGAGAAAACCTACCCAGTTTAATGAAACAGTAATAACTCAGAAAACAGCTAATATTTGAAGCAAAAACTGAAGCCTTTTCAAGCTCTGAGATATTGGTATATTATTATATTTTATACCAGTATTTTGCTTATTTGTCATTTTTTTTAATATGTATTAAAAATCATAAATATTGTTATATAATAAACTGATATTATTTTTTTATAAATTTTATTCCAGGAATCTCTGTATGAGTATATGCAGTCTGCATTTCCCATTGACTTATGTAGCCTCTCACTGACGGAAGCATCAGGAAAAATGCTAGTTTTAGAACAACTGTTGTCCTCTTTGTACAATTCTGGAATTTCAGAAAAAATTGTCTTAGTTTCTTGTTTCACAAAGGTATTGGCCATACTACTGCTATAAATTATTAAATAAATAGGATGATTGTTAAGCGCATTATTTATTTTTTAGCAGAGGATTGATCTAGGCAGACAGTTTTGAAAATGTGTATGCAACATAGCTAAGCTGAAATACTTAACTTTTGTCCTGTATCTGCAGATTTAGTTACCAGCATAGTTGGAATTGTAACTGCTTTTTTGTTCTTTTTTTTTTTCTTTTGCACTCCGATGACTTAGTATTAAAAATATCCCATTCCATACTTACTAAATCCATACCCATTTCTCATTGTGAATTTTCAGCGATCTGTGAGTGAAACAACTATTCCATTTAATCTTATTCAAGACTGTTCTTGATCAATGCCAATGCAAGTGTTGAGAAAAATTGTGAACCATGTGTGTGATGATTCAATTTGGGTTATAACCCAAAGTTTCCAAACATTTTTTATTTTTTATTCCCAATCTAAGGAGTATCAGTCTCAAATTGAAGCCTGTTGCATTACTAAATGAATTTCATATTGAAGAAATGGATGGATGCTGTAGAGAAAAATGAAACTAAGTACTCATCAGAGACTCAAATATCTGGTGACCTGTCTGGTGATGCTCCCCAGATTGTAATAAGAATAAGTGGATAGAAGTATTATGTAATAAGCATGGGGAACAGGGATATTATAGACATTTATCTTATTATGTGGGTCAAAGTAATGCTTGTGCACATCATCTCAGCAGTTCTTGTTTGTTGCTAAAAAAAAAAAAAAAAAAAAAAAAAACAGTGTACATGGGTGCATTTGCTAGGAGGAACAATTGATGATGTTATCAACAGATTGTCATATTTTAAGGGAAGTTAAAGGGAGCATTATTATTCATGTGAGGACTAATGATATTAAATGCAAACAGTGATGATTTCTTGGATAAATATAGGACCGTGCTGAAAAAATGCCACAAGTTATATCAGAATGTATTGTGTCTGCAATTCTGCCCAGGCACAATAGGAGGGACTCTATGCTGACACTTGTCACATATATTCAAGATTTAAAGAAATTTCAAGATTTAAATTTTGGGCAGGGAAATTTTTAGTAAGTAGAAGAAATCTATTTTGTAACAGGTGGAATATGTTTTAATAAAGCTGGTGCAAGGGTCTTTGTTAATATAATTGAGGAGTCCTTAAAAGTAGAGAAATTGCTAGTTGTTGGATAGGGATACATTACAGACATACATTTATCTTATTATATGGGTGAAAGTAATGCTTGCATACATCTCAGCAGTTCTTGTTTGTTGCCAAAAAAGACAATATTGGCAAAATGTACCAAGGGGTGTGTTAAGGTAGTGAACTACCCTCTCTTAACTGTGTGCACAGTAAGTGTCAGAAGTATTGTCAGTAAAATAAGTGAATTGATTAGGAAAGCTGATGCTGACATAATAGAGCTAAAAGAAACATAGTGTTACCCAGAAATAGGAGATAACGAGTTTCACTATGGTAAGTGTAATGTATTTAGGAATGAAAGGGGAAAAAAGAAGGTATGGGGGGGATGCTTCTTATTAAAAGCAGCATGAGCAAGACAAAGTCTCTCCCAGATTCAGAACTTATGCATGCTAGCATAAAATCTGTGAGGTAGTTTGAAGCAAAAGCAAAGTGAGGGTGTTGTGTGCTACAGACCAGAAGATTGGCATTAGTAAAGGCATATTATGCAAGAAAGCAAGCTTATACAGCATCAGCCAAAAAAAAAAAAAAAAAAATCCTTCTCATTTCACCCATCCACTCGCTCCAAATGTTTGTCTAGTTCTGCCATGAATCGATTTAAGCTATCAACTTCTACAATGACAGATGGAAGTTTGTTCCAGCAATCAACCACCCACTGGTTAAAGGCAAACTTCCACACATCTATCCTACAACTGTCTTTCCTTAATTTGAATTTATGCCCTCTCAGGCAATTATTCTGAGAAAGAGGAAGAATCCCATCAGCATTGAGCATTCTCAAACCATTCAAGGCCTTATACACCTCGATCAAATCATCTCACAGGTGCCTAGTCTCCTGACACTGTAATTTGCAAAACTTAAGCCTTCCTTCATAAGAGCAATCCTTTGTTCCATTCACTAATCGTGTTGCCCTTCTCTGTGCTCATTCCAGCAGCTCTACATCTTTAAAATGAGGCCTCCAGACCTGTATATAGGACTCAAGGTGTGGCCTGACCATTGCCTATACAAAGGGATAATCACTTCCTTATCCCTGCTAGAAAAATTCCTGTATATCATTGACAAGACACCATGAGCTACTCTTGCAGACCGTCTGCACTGCTCAGAAAACTTCATATCTGACTACACAATTACCCCAGGTCTTTTTCATTCTCTACCACCGTCAGTGTAGTACCACACAGTTGATACGTTACTCTAGGGTGACTGCTTCCCATATGCAGTACTTTACATTTGTCAATGTTAAACTTCAGTTGCCACCACTGAACCCTGGGGGACTCCACTAATAACATTAGTCCACGAAGAATAGTGTCCATTGATTACCACTCTCTGTCTTCTAATTGTGAAGAGCATGGTGAAAGCTTCTGCATTCAGATGTAATCAGCAAGCAAGTGTGAATGTCTAATTATAGGTGATTTCAGTTTGCCCATTATTGATTGGAGCAAGTGGGAGGAAACTCATTATGAGGGACAAAATTTTTAAATAAACTTGACGATTATTCTTTGTATCAGCAAAGTTTGAGAAAATATTAGGGGTAAGAATATCCTGGACCTAATTATCACCACAAACCAAATGACATCATTAGGCTGACAGTACAGAAACCATTAGCAGAAAGTAGTAGTAATTGTAGTAGTAATGACAAATGATGCAAGAAAGCAAGCTTATATAGCATCAGCAAAAAAAAAAAAAAAAAAAAATGCAGATCATCCATCCGTATCCTCCAAAAATTTGTCTAGTTCTCTCTTAAATTTATTCAACCCATCCATTTCCACAACAGATGGAAGCCTGTTCCAACAATCACCCACCTGCTGGCTGAAGGGCAACTTCCAAATTCATGTCCACTTGTGTGTAGTCTCAGCAAGTGGAAGAATACCATTAACATTCAGCTCACTCAATCCATTCAAGGCTTTAAACACCTCAATCATATCTCTCCGCAGGTGCTTAGTCTCAAGATACTGTAGTTTGCAGAACTGAAGCCTTTCTAGGTAAAAGAACCCTTTTGTTCTCTTCACCAATGTGGTTGCCCTTCGCTGCACTTGTTCCAGCAGATCTATATTCTTCGTAAAGTGAGGCCTCCGGACCTGTATATAGTACTCAAGATGTGGTCTAACTGTTGCCTTATACAATGGGATAATCACCTCCTTATCCCTGCTAGCAAAATTCCTGTATATCATTGACTAAATCCCATGAGCTGCCCTGGCAGCATGTCTACACTGCTCAGAGAATTTCATGTCTGACTGCACAATTATCCCCAGGTCTTTTTCATTCTCTACTTCTTGTTTGATAAGTTACTCTGGGGTTAGTGTTACCCATGTTTAGTACCTTGCATTTGTCAGTGTTAAACTTCAACTGCCATTTCTCAGCCCATTGACCCAATTTCCCTAGTTCTTTATTGTAGTAGCCCACCCTGATGACTGTCGTTAACCACTCTGCCAACCTTGGTATCATCTGCAAACTTAGACATTAAGCTTGATATACCTTGCACTTATAGGTAGAAGGAATCTATTTTGTAGTTATGGTATTCATTTGAACAAAGGTAATACAAGGATTTTTGCCAGTATCATTTGGGATACCCTAAGTGTTCAGGGAAACTGCTAGTAAGGGAGGAGAAGGGTAATTTAGATACACATTTATCTGATGATGTGGGACAAAGTATTGCTTGCACTCATCTCAAGAATTCTTGTTGTCACATCAGCTGGTGCTGATAAGATGTTCTGAAGGTAGCAACGTTTCAAGTGGGGGAGAAGGTAAAGCTTGGAATACAAACTTAAATATCTTCAAGGGGGTATGTCAGGGTAGTAAACTATACAAGGTTACTTAGTCTTAACTGTGTCTACAATAATTTCAAGAGTGCTGTCAATAAAATGGCTAAATTTGAACTCCTGGTTAGGACAATTAATGCTGACATAATAGGGCTAACAGAAACGTAGTGCCTGGAAATTGGAGATGAAGAGCTCCACTATGTATGTATGTATAATCTATTTAGGAAAGATAGTAAGGTAGAAGGGTTGGAGGGATCATTCTTCTTATCAAAAGCAGTCTAAGTGTGAAAAGGGCTTTTGTTGAGTCTGAAATTATGTTTGCCAGCAAAGAATCTGTGGTGTGAGTTAGTTGGAAGCAAGGGTATGATGAGAGTGGGAGTAATCTACAGACCAGAAAATTGTGAAGGGTATAACGAGAGTCTCTACATGCAGATGGAATGGGCAAGCAAGCACGAATATATTTTTATGTGTGACTTTAATAGGCCCCAGATTAATTGGAATAAGTAAGAGGGGAAACTCATTATGGAGAAAATTTTTTTTTTTAAACTAGATGATTATTATTTGTACCAGCCAGTGGTGTATTTGTGCCGGAAAGCACAAGAACAATGTTCTGGTACTTTTTTCTAAATGTCATAAGAAAATCACTAAATTTATATACCTAATATTATGAAACAATGGCATAATCATAGGGGGGGGGAGAAATATCTATTTTACCCATTGCTACTAAAAATATATATTAATAATAATCTTTAAAATTAATAGATTTCTTTAAAAATTTATTTAAAAACGAAAATATAAATTTCGCAATGAAACTTGAACATTTCTTACTAAAGTACAATGTGTTAGATTGTTGTTGTTATTTGGTTTTTAGGAGCATTAGCAACTAAGGCCATATTGCTCCGGGGATATGTGGTGGTCATTCCCTGACCTTTCCTCATCCTCCGTATTTGGTGGCTCACGGGCTCAAACCCCGGTCTAATCAAGAAGCATGTGCTACGCACTGCTTCTCCTGCCCACCTGGCTACCGGAGGTGCCAATGTGTTAGATAAAGAGATGAGATATACTGTGATGCATGTGAACACTGCATTTTTATTCACCATGAGCTGAGCACTAGAACTGGTTGTTCTATGAACCACGAGTCCAAAGTCTGATTCAGTTACTGTACAGTTGATGTGGCATTATCAAATAGTCTTCTGGAGAACAAGCGTTCCGGTACTATTTTTTTTAGCAATACGCCTCCGGTACCAACATAGTAGAGAAAGTACTAGGGGGTGAGAATATTCTTGAGATCCTCATTACTAACAAATCAGTTGACATCACAGGGCTTAAAGTATAGGAACCGCTGTCAGGAAGTGATGATGCAATTGTCACCTGGAAGATAAAGAAAGGTGTTGCAGTAGTTGAAGTTAAGGTATGAGCTTCAACTTCAGAATAGGAGAGTTTGACAGTTTAAGGCCCAATAATGCATCTATTCATTTGGCAGATTGCCAGGGGAGGGCGAATACATTTGAATTATGGAATACTTTTAAACCAAAAATCACAGATGTCATGAACTTATATATACCATTAAGAAGATATTGCAGAAGGAGGATGCTGAAATGGATGATTGCAGAGCTGACAGCCAAATAGAGCATAAAAAGATGGCACAGGATAGTTACAGAGCAATAAAATGTACTGAAACCTACAACAGGTACAAGTTGATTTGTAATAGTACCACAATTAAGATTAGAGAGTTGTTGTTGTTATTATTTGGTTTTTAGGAGCATTAGCAACTAAGGCCATATTGCTCCGGAGATATGCGGTGGTCATTCCCTGACCTTTCCGCATCCTCCGTATTTGGTGGTCACGGGCTTGAACCCCGGTCTAATCAAGAAGCATGTGCTACGCACTGCTGCTCCTGGCTACAGAGGTGCCAGATTAGGGAGTAGAGAGGCCAAGGCTGTGTATGAGAAAGCACTGGCTAAGAGAGCAAAGAATGGGGACAAGGAATTTTCCATGTATGTGAATACAATGAAGAAGAAAGCTAATCAGATTGGACCCTTGTGCACTGGGTGTGGGGAAAGACAGATCAGCGTTTCGCAAACTTCTTTAGTCACAGAACACTTTTTATCTCACAACATATTCACGGAACACTTACAAAACACAAGTTTAGCCGGAGCCAAAGAACTTGTTTGCTAATATCTTATTACATACGACGCACTGTGCATCAGGAGCATCTTCATTCAAAAAAATAAATTTGGTTATAAATATGCCAAATTTATTTTTTAAATTATTACTTACATTTTTTCACAGAACACTTATTCACATTTCACGGAACACAGTTTGGGAAATGCTGATTTAGATAACCCAGCTGATGTTGCAGATGAATTGAGTCAGTACTTTGCATTGGTCTTTACTGATGAAAGCCCCTTCATACTGAGAAGAGGCTGTGCAAGTGAGGCTGAGCCATATAAGATTAGTAATTTCATAATTACAGATGTTTGTTTATTAGAAAAAAATTTGAGCATAAAGGTAAGTAAGGCTCCTAGAACTGATGGCATATACCCAGTAGTTTTGAGGGAGAGCACAAGGGAGTGTATTGAACCATTGAGTTTAATTATGAGGGCATCTTAGGCCGAGGGAGATACCTTTGGATTGGAGGAGTGCCAACGTATCATCAATACATAAATGTGGTTCTAAGAGTGAAGTAGATAACTACAAAACTGGTTAGTGCGAGTTCTGTGATAGAAAAAATCTTACAGGCAATGATTAAGAGTGCAATCCAGGAACGTTTAGATAGATATGGCATTCTGAAGAACACACAACATGGCTTTGTTAAGGTTAAATCATGTTTAACTAACTTATTAGGCTGTTTGATACAGTTACTCATGAGCTGGATGTAGGGAACAATTTCAACATAGTTTATTTTGGATTTTAGTAAGCCATTTGACTCAGTCTCTCATGAGAGGTTACTGTATAACTTTGACCAGGTTGGGATTACTAGTAAGATTCTGAGATGGATTGCTGTAGGGCAGAAGGCTGTGATTAATGAATATTCTTCAGATTGGTGTAACATCAGGAGTGGAGTCCCTCAAGGATCGGTTCTTAGACCAGAGTTGTTTCTCATTTTCATAAATGACATTGACGAAGGGATTGAAAGTGTGATGTCAAAATTTGCAGATGATGTAAAGATTGGTAGAGTTGTTAATGATCAATGCCAAGCAGCACTCTTTCAGGATGATTTGAACAGACTTCAAAAATGGTCAGAAGTGTCAGCTATGTTTTATTGCTGCTAAATGCGAGGTCTTACACTTGGGGAATAGCAATCCCCAGATAAATAATACTCTTGGTGGGTTGAATTAAAAACAGTGGAGGAGGAAAGGGGTCTAGGAGTTGTGATATTGGCAGAGATGAAGTTTTCTGAAAAGTGTAAACAGGCAGTCAGGAAAGTCCATGGTGTCCTATCAATGATTTCTCAAACGTTATCCTGTAGAGATAGGGAGGTCATAATCCCACTGTATAAGGCAACTGTCAGACCACATTTGGAATACTGTGTTCAAGTATGGAGACTTCATCTGAATAAAGACATTCAGTTTCTTTAAAGGGTTCAAAGACTGGCAACTCAAATGGTGAGATCGGCCAAAGCGACAATCATATGAGGAAAGACTCCAATTATGCGGGCTACAGAGCTTTTCAACCAGGCACCTCAAAGGTGACCTGATTGTGGTTTGTTAGGCCCTCAGATGAATTAGTAAAATGATTGAAGGCAAAATTTTCACTGTTATAAAGAATTCAAACACTATTGTCCATAAATTCAAGTTACAGGAGTTGAGGTTTAGATTTGATTGTAGGAAGTTGCCAGTGAGCTATTGATTGTTGGAACAAGTTGCAAGTTGCCCTCGAAGAGTGTTTGAGGCTGACAGTTTGAATAAATTCAAAGGTCAGCTGGATAGTTACCTGTGTGAGGAGGAAAACGTATAATTCGTATTTTCTTATCTACTTGTGCGTGCGTGCCTGTGTGTGTGTGCGTGCGTGCCTGTGTGTGCGTGCATGCGTGGCTGTGTGCGCGCGTGCACCAGTGCAGCAAAAGCCTGTGGCTTTCTTGCACTATATGGTGAATACTATTATTGCTGTTTCTGATTATTATTTGTATAAATAGTTTAAAAAAATTCAAGAAAATATGTATATATTAGATGCTATTATTCACTTCCATTTTCAAATAATTTCAAATTTTGTGTACCATGAAGCCAAAATTTGAATATAATGCTAATTCTGTATCCCAAGTGATTATCACCTTCCGTACTTCTGTGTTTATTATTCAAAAATAATAATGAATCTTTGAAAAATATTTAGTTTATGATGGTTAGGATCATTGTTAATAATCCTTATGCCACATGGGAGAGTTTTATAATTAACTTGAAACAAACACATAATTTTTAGCTGTGTAGCATCATTAGAAGTCAGTTCTGATGGCATTACTACAAATTAAAAGTGAAACAAATGTTATAGGCTCTACCTTTTTCTGACTTAAAAAATAGGAATGAAGAAAAGATTCTGAAAATTTTATTGTTTTTTTTTTTTTTTTTTTATATGACTGAAACCCTGAAATCCATTCTAAAACCCTTGGAAAATGATACAAATTCAAAAATGATAAGTAAAAATGTGTTTACATTTAGGAAGGTACACAAAAGCACAGTTTATCTTCTGCAAACAATTAATATGGGCTTGTTATTTTTGAGTTACACCTCACTGGTCTGTTCTTAAGTTCCAGTACATACAGTACTGGAACTTAAGAACAAGTTTGAGCTTCTGCAGACTGCTCAGGACCAAGATATCGATGAGGAATATTACAACTTTTTAAAAGTGATAAAGCCCAAGAAACCTATAGGTAAAAAGAAATTCAAAGAAGAAAAAATTAATCAAGAATCACTTGTCGTGATGAACCGAAGACAACAAATGAAGAGCAAGATAAACACTGACAAGGAGAAAATTGAGTATACTGAGTTATGCAAAGCCATTAGAAAGAGACTCAGAGAGGACGTAAGAAAATTTAACACACGAAAAGTAGAACAAGCATTAAGGGAAAATAAAGGATTTAAATCAGCAGCCATGAGCAGTAATACAGAAAGACAAATGATACTGAAACTGAAGAAAAGCGATGGTGTATTTATAAATAACAGAGAAGGCATAGCAGAAGACTACTATAAAGAGTTATACAAGGAGCGAGGGAATAATGCCAGCAGTGGGGAAGATGGATCGCAAATTAGTAACACATACAACATACCTGATATCCTTCCTAATGAGGTAGAACATGTGTTGAAGACAATTAAGAACAAGAAAGCCCCCGGGGGAAGACGAAGTTACTATAGAGTTGTTAAAATTGGTAGGAAGAGACATGACACAAAAACTGGCAAGGCTCTTCATAAAATGCATTAGAAAAGGTGTGATGCCTAAGGAGTGGAATAATGCAATCATAGTTTTGCTGCATAAGAAAAGAGATAAATCAGAAATTGGAAATTATAG